>NC_133327.1:417368108-417669358 GCF_042186555.1 Aquarana catesbeiana
TCTACAGTCATGACAAATCAGAGGTTCCTCTGGTTTAATGGCTAGTCCAACACTCTTAACCATAAACCCAAAAGAGGAAGAAAATCGAGGTAAATATATATTTTTTTCTTTATATCGCTAAACTTCCTTCAAAATTATGTGCATTCCAGTTACAGATGAAATTACTGTAAAAAAGATTGTAATATTGCCTGTCTCCCTTACGAATCTCCTCTTTTCTATTGCACCGTCTTTGAAAATAAATATAAGTTAAAATGTCATATCTTTATAGTGACATGTAAATACTGTATGGAATGTAACAAATCCTTGTTATCACCAGTGATATTATCACTTTGTAAACACGTTTATGCTTTTTATTTTTAGTGTCCTGTTCCCTCTGTTTTTCTCCTGAAGAAGCGGGCGACAGCGAAACATGTTGAGTCTGACGGCCTACACATTTATATCTTCTCTGCAGTAGTGTATTTAGGATTTGTGCTGTCCTAGGCCTGACTAAACTCGTGCACCCCTTAATTTAAATATGACCCACCCCTTCCTGTCAAGTCCACACCCCTTGCTGTTTAAGACCCGCCCTGAAATTTTCGAATGGGTACACTAGTTCTGAGGGCCTGGGGGGGCAATGGATTTCCATAATTTACATAGATTTCCTCTCACTTCCTGTTTGGCTATGAGGCAGGAAGTGAAGGGAAATCTCTGCAATGGGACAGGGATGGTAAAAAATAAACTGACAGGGGCTATAGCCCTCCCTTACGCTTTCCAAAATGAAAAAAAAGTGCTGCCTATAGTTCTACTTTAAGCACAAATTTCTGATAATTTTATGGAGAGGACTAAAAAGATATAACCATGCCAATGGTGCAGAAGAAAATATATAGCACAGTGAGGAAGGTTTGTGGTCCAGGACAATAGGACAGTCAAAATTAAAAGCGGCACCCCCCCCCACCACACACAGTTGCAGAATGCCGGCCACCTGCCACAAGCAGTGCGGCCACTTTAAGGGGGCGCGAGACTAATTTGCCTCTCAACCCAGTCCGCCCCATAAGACTGGTGCTACACTAACAGTGCAAGCCAGCGGGGACTCTTTCTGTGCTGCCCCCCTGCAAAGTGCTGCCCTAGGCCTGGGCCTTGTCGGCCTAGGCCAGGATATAGCGTTGCTCTGCAGTAGCTTTCCAGTTAGAAGTGACCCCAATGTTGGGGGTTAGAAGTGACCCCAATGTTGGGGGTGTAGCAACTGTCAAGAGGGACAAACTTGTATTTTGTTTTTCCAGATGGATTTTTCTACTGTGTTGTTGATTATATGTATACAAATAAAATTTGTTGCTTTTAAAAAAAAAGTTGTAATGTCCTGTGACGGTACCAATAAAATCCTGTTGCCCCACCTCAACAATTGTGTTTCTAAATGGTACCTTAGGTAATGCACAAGGCTAAGCCATCCTTCTTCTTAATTTCCAGATTCCCCATATCCAAAGAGAGCAGCAAGGCCTAAGATGCACCTGGGTTGCCATATATTCCTGAAGCTAGCAAGGAAACCTGTCACCTCTTGGTTTTTTCATCTAAATTAACACTTATCACACTTGAGCACGGAAGAGTAGATTTTTGTGTATAAACTCTATGAATATCAAGCCTGTGTCCTATACAATAATATATTTAAATATGTACCAATGAGTACAGGGTTTCAATTTGTGTTTTTTATATCCCTGCCGTGAGTGGTTTTGTCCATAATTTATTTACTATGGTCAGGACTAAAAAACAAAAGTGTAAAATAAGTGGAGTGGAGCTTTAGGCACATTTTCATATACACCGATCAGCCATAACTTTATGACCACTGACAGGTTAAGTGGATAACATTTATTATAACGTTACAATGGCATTGAAAAGTTGGTGGGAAATATTAGGCAGCAAGTACACATGTTGTTGAAGTTGATGTGTTGAAAGCAAAAAAAATGAGCATGAGCATTGCAGTTTGTTGTGTAAGGGTCTGTGTAGCCGCAGACTGGTCAGGGTGCCCAAGCTGACCCGTGTCCACAGACAAAAGCACACACAATATGAATTGTGAATATTAGTACTGGCAATGGAAGAAGGTAGCCTGGTCTAATGAATTGTGTTCTCTTTTACATGTGGATAGGCAAGTGTATGTGTGTCACTTTCCTGGGGAAGAGATGGCACCAGAATGTACTATGAGAAGAAGGCCAGCTGGCAGAGGCATTGTAATGTTTTGGGTAATGTTTTGCAGGGAAACCTTGAGTCCTGCCATTCATGTGGATGTTACTTGACATGTATCCCCTGTACCACTTTCTGACTGCAGACATGGTACAGAAGATGGTCAGAGACTGTTGACATGGTACAGGAAATGGTCATGGACTGCATGATACAATGCCTAAAACTAATCCCCACTGTGGCAGGGGGATCTATTCCAGTATTTGTGCCCCCCTGCCACTCCGTGTGCCCCTCCAAGCGCTGTTGGCTTCTCTTACTCTCTCTTTCACCAGCTGCAGCCACTATAGTGCACAGGAGGATCGGTCTTTCAAAAACTGAGCTCATAATATTTCCTCTTTCTTGTGCCCCCTTCTAGACTTTTCCATCAAAATTTATAGCACAGCTATCCTTCCTTCCCCTCATACCAAAATGGTAAGTGTAATCTGGGCTCCGACCTTCCCATTCACCTCCACATCCAATCACTGTCCAGATCCTTTCACCTTTACCTCCAAAACATTTCCATAACATGCCCCTTCTTAACCAACACAACAGGCTACTAATTGTCTCACCTGTTGTCTCCTACCTCAACTACTGCAACTCCCCCCTCATTGATCAACCCCTACACAGGCTATCACCCACTCAGTTTATCATCAATGCTGCTGCCAGACTCATTCACCTTACCTAATGTTCAGTGTCTGCCACCCCTCTCTACCAATTCCTCCACTGGATTTCAATAACCCAATGAATAAAATTCAAACTATTAACAACAACTTTCAAAGCTAACCACAGCTCTACCCACAGCTACATCACCAATCTCATCTCAAAACATCAACAAAACCATCCTCTTCCCTCCTCCAAAGACCTTCTGCTCTCCAGCTTCTTTCTTTTTTTACAGTTTTTTTTTCAATTTACTGGCCCCTCTTGTGTCCGCTTCCTCATTTCCCTGAAGGCCCAGATGACAGAGCCCCGGCCACACTAATGCCTCCTGGGAAGGCAATGTCATTGGTGCGTTAGGAGAGATCTTGTACCTAATCTGTGAGTTCTAGGGAGATCTTGCATTGTTGTTATACTGCTCATGCAAGAGATGGAGCGCATAATTGTTAGAAACCATGAATCAGACTGAGACAGAAGTACAGTTAACTCACACTTGTTTAATAATAATTAAAAAAAGGTAAACAGAGTAAACGTAGTCAAAACATAGCCAGAGAGAACGGATAGTCAGACAAGCCAAAACATCAGGGAGCCAGAAGGAATGTCAGCCAAGCAAGTCTTTAACAGGAACACAGGAGAGCGTCTCTAGAAATGTGACCAAGGTGAAGGCAGAGATCATCTGGACTGGACGGCATAAGTAGGCAGGACCAACGAGCAGGATCATCAACAGGTGAGTCACTGTGGAGAGATAGGAGCTGGCAATTAGCCGACAGCTGAGCGGCCAGCTCAGAGAAGGAAGGGCTTGGCCCAGCCCTGACAATAATGTTATGTGGCTCATCTTTTTTTAAACAGATGAATATAATGTCTTACAGAACATACATAAGGTGGATGACACATAGTGAGTTGACCATGGACATACATTTTCAAAATGGCAGCATGGGGGCAAAGGCAACAGAGAGGCACCATACAAAAGTCTAAACAAGAAGGAGAGGCAGCATGGAGGTGTGTAAGTGTACTTGTTTAGGCACACTGTTACAGATATTCATGTCTTTATCTTTAAAGATGGGGGTGGGGGGGAGTCCCTTAATATCACTTGCTCTTTTCTTCAGATTGTAAGCTCTCACAAGCAAGGCCCTTTTATCCCTTTTGTCTTAAATTGTATTGTAACTGTACTTTCTCCCTTTATTTTTAAACGGTTGGTACTATACAAATCCTGTATAATAATAAAATAAATGTTTGGTATTAAGATTTAAATGCCCTGGAAGATAATATTAACATTTCCATTGTATCTATTTTATTGGCCTCCATTGCTGCTCCGCAACAGCTGACAAATTGTTACTCCTTGTGGAAAGTTCAGTACTGGTTCTAATATAGGTCTGTGAATTCACCTTTTTTTCTGAATCCTGCATTGAGTTCTGATGAAGAGGGGTGTCTTTGCTCCTAAAAGCATTACCTTATTTACTTACAATTAAAATTATCTTAAACCTGGTACACACTATCCATTTTTTTTTCATTCAACTCAGTGGGCTCAGAGAAAAAAAACTGAAGAGCTCAGGAGGAGCCACTGTACTAACAATCTGATGTTAGTACAGCAATCTCCCCCGCTGAGCTATTGTGTTCTGACAGGGGGACTGCCGCTGTCCAGAACCCAGCAGTCTCAGCCATTGGCAGAGAGCACTGATCGGATGCCCATCGGCAAATATTTTTTGTCGTGCCTTCGACATGAAGCTGGCTGAGAGCCAGAGCCAGGTGCCAATCCAGGCTCCTGGGTAGATCCCGACCATATGGCCGGTCGTGACCTTTTCCCAGCCTGTACTGGCTCTGTGAGGTCAGCGAGCTGAATCCTGCCAGAATGAACTGCATGCATTCCAGTGATCCATAGGAGAAGTAAAGCCAAACAAGCTTTGGCTTTACTTCTCCTTTAAATATTTTCTGAAAGCAGGGGCCCTATACAATGAAATAACGGTAGCTGCACTTTTTATGCTGCATAATACTTGTTTGTCAAATATATATTTTTAGTAAAAAATACACTAAAAAGGAATTTGAGTGCAGACAAACACATTATAATTTCTATTTATTTAATACAAAATAAAAGATGAGGTTGTGTCGAGTAAATAGATATGAAATATGTAAAAACTCAAAACTGCAAAATGGTAAAAAAATACAGCACCAATATTATCTATAAGTAGTACTTTAAATGTCTTTACAGCAAATCAGTTTAGAGTTAATCATAAATGAGGGACGTCATCACTAGCAATCTGGTGTGTCTAACGATGCTCAATATGTGTTGCGCTAGCATTGTTTAAATACGCATGTGTGCCTTACACTCGCATTTGTATGTGAGTGCTTTTATTTTCTTTATTTGTATTTATTTGTAGTTATGCACTTGTTTTAACCCTTTAGGGCCAGGACACAGAAAAGACGTTCAAAATCCTGACATAATCTCAGTACAGTTTCACCTCATTCACCAAGCTATGTGGAAATTCACCTGGCAAAGTGAACATGCTCTGCTTCTTTAGTGATTTACTCCTTTTGTGTTTAGGTATAGGAAACACGGTAGGTGTTTGGTTACAGAGTCTGCCAATATTGGTATCAAAGCCAGCCATTAACAGTTCGAATCACGACCGAACCCTGTTGAACTGGCTGAGATTCTAACTGTGTATGGACAGGCTGATTGTACCCAAGTTGACCAATCGATCAACTTGGGTCGCAGCAGCATGTTGGATTTTTCATGTGATTATTGCCAGTGGCTACAGCCGCCAGCAATGATCACTGTGTGTTCTCCTGGCCAGGACGGCTCCAGGCACCCCCCCAGCCCCCCCGTCAGGAGAAAACAATAGACCTATGAGAGGGATGCCCCCCCCCCCCCCCCCCCCATCAACACTGACTGACTGACATCAACAAGTGATTTTCTTGACTATTTCTTTCTCTCCACTTAATTATCAAATTTCCAGAGTGATGTATCCAGTTAACTTTCCATAAAGCAATGAAGGTGATGCAAAGTCAAATACATTCACTTTCTTGCAAAGTGTGTAGCTGATGTCAGACTGCAACTTTATATAGATGAACTGGTAATAAAAAAGACAAGTGAGGTGATAAGCTTATAAAAGTTACCTTTACTGAGTAGTAGGGATGTCATAAATAGATGATATTTGCTTTACCATTTATAATTATAAACTACTATGGAATATAATTATTTTGCCATTTCCCTATTTTACTCTTGCAGAACATTTACTATTATGTTGTTTTTCTTAAGAATGGCACATGAACCCGCATTATGCTTATCAACTCAATTTCCGCTTAGGCTAAAAGATGAATGAGTTTTATAGCTTCTTTTGCAAAGTGCTGAGTAGGAGCGGTCAGAAAGTCCGGGGGGGGGGGAGCAGGTCTGTTTATTGCAGGATATACTTGTGCCATGCAGGTGTAGCACCTGCTGCATTACAGCTAAAAGTTCAGTAACCCTTTGTTTTCACAGATACAAATATTAATCCACAGTGTATACTTTAGCTTAAAGTTATTTGCTGGCTATCTTTTAGTGCTGAACATATACTTAGGGCCTATTCGCCCTAGTGAGTTGCAGTAACAAGCAATAAAACGCATGCTTTACTGTGCGTTTACACAACATATGGTAATGCAGAAATTTATTCTGACTGCCACCTCAATGCACCTATATAGTGCACCTCAACACCCTTATGTTTTAGTGCACTGAATGTCTGTGCCTTGGGGTGCATTGCATTTAAAAAGTAGTACATGACAATAAAACATGTATCGTGGTGCAAAATGAACGGTCTACCTTAACATGCACATTAATGCACAAAATACTGTGCGTTAACGTGCGTGTGGTAATACCATGCAGGGCATCGGACCAGTGTAAATGGCACCATGACCTGCCACAGGTCACTGAAAAATAGGACTGTAACGAAGATATGGTAGCAACTGGAATGTCAAATCAACCTGTTTATTCCAAATCTGTCTGAACTGCCAATAGAGGAGACCTGCAATTCTTCCAGTACTCTCTGTATTATCCCATTACTCTGAGAACTGCCCAAACTGCAGCATGCAGAATCATTCAAATATACTAGCAAATGCACTTAAGCATGTGTACCACAATGTGAAAAGGGCCCGTATAAATTTTTTTGCGGTCTGTTATGTTGCACATTAATATGTGTTGCATTAAGGCAGTCTATTTGGATGGGCTGGCTTCCAATGCCCTAAAATAGGAGCATGCATTATGTTTAGTGTTGTAGCACACACGATACATGGTAGTGCATAATGGAGATGTGATGGAGAAGCAATGTTGCCGTAACATTTAGAATGAATGTCTCCGCAGCACGCAAACACACTATTACTCCAAGTGTATTGTGCACCTCCATCTGGTGGTGGTGTTGTGCCCAGTGTTCTCCTTGTTTGGTCCACCAGAGGTTGTCTGGATGGTTCGCACTTTTGGGGACGTTGGCTTTGTGTGCAATTGAGTGTGGTGACAGGCCTGCACATGAGCGCCTCGGGCAGCATGTGTGTTCACGTCCCACCAATGACGTCAGACACCAGTGGAACGAGGGGGAAAAAAGGCTTACTTAAATCATCAAACTTGTGAGAAATTGTATTATGATTTCATTCCACATTTTAATGATTTGATTTTTAAAATTTTTATCCTTTTTATCCTATTTTATGATGCTTTGGGGCACAGTAGTAGCCACGATAGACGCTTAGTAATGTAATGTTTAGCCTAATTTGGGAGACCCTAGTGACTTTTGTTGTCTATTCCCAGAAGGCATTGATACTATTGGCCCATTGTTTTTAATTTTGGGCCGTTTTCCACCATTGGAGTGGGATAGGTATTGGCGGATTGGCACCCCCTGGCATTTGTGTGTTTAAATTAAATTAGTTTGTTTGAATATTAACTCCAAAGAATTGACTCAGTATAATAAGAATTTTGTATACCAGATCATTTAGTTTTCTTTTTTCTTCTTTTTAGCTCATGTCCCTTGTCCCTCCTCCAGCCACAAATTAACCAACCTTTGGGCTGCTACCTTATTATTGATTAGTATATTTAAGGAACTTAACAAGCATGTAATATTGATTTGCTTATGTGATGAATGGTGAAAAAATTGAGTAAGCATTTTATGTTCATATCCACAGTAGTGATTGCTTTTGAAGATGTTGAAGATTACAATCCATAAATATTTCTGTATTTACTTAAATACAGCTGGAGTTGCTGAGCAGTATTTTTCCTGAAGAAGCCTTGTGTAGGCAAAACATGGAGGGAAATAATATCATTGTTGCCGCTAAAAGAGAACGATACAGAAATAATTTGTTGTGAATAATTTCTTTTTAATGAGGTTTCTAAAAGTAAAATTAATAAAATAATATATAACCTTTTAAAACATTGAATTTTGTTTCTTGCACCTTTAAAATCTCACATTCTTTTGTGTCTATTGTACACACGCAGATGCATATACTGTAAATAATCGTAGAAAGAAGCATATTTTTTAAAGCTGAAATCAGGGTAGCAGCCAAATACCCAGCTGAAATACATATGGGAACCTACCAAAAGATATTCATTCTGTTGACTTGTCAATCTGTAGAACAGCCAAAACTTTGACCTCCACTGCAGTAGCAACAGAGCTTGATCAAGAATAGTGGAGCAAACATACCCAAAGCCTGCTGAACGGATAATAAAGGAAAAGCAGCACACTAATGAGGTCATCCCTCTGCTCTGTCTTCATGTCACCAAGTTGACCATAAGCACACAACCATGGTAGCATAGTCTGTGATACCTAATGCTGGTCCTCCCTCTTCCAGTCTTAGTACTGCTATGAAAGTGATTACAAGATGCATATAACGAGACACATTCGGGTACCTACACTTGAATTTAAAATATGAATTTAACATTCCCAGGGTTCAGCTTTCAGATATACATAGAAACTTACATTAAATACCTCCTAGAAAAAAGTAAATGTATGGAACAGCTCCACATTAGTATTAAACGTATTAGTATTTGTAAAATGCTTTCAGATCCAAGTGTGACTGGTGACATCCAGATTGTTCTCTGATAGCTGTAATTTTTAGGATTTGCTTATTTTATTCTGCAGCTGCTAACTAAGAAGTTTTATGACACGGACTAAAGAGCACCTTTTGCAAGGTTTTGTTTGTATGTTTTATCAACTTCCATCACTGCAGATGTAATTGGTGTAGCTTCTGCTGAGGGCAAACCATTTATTGTACTGTAAAGCTAACACTTTTATATGACATATGCAAATACGTAGATTTCACTGGAGGTATAAAACGTCAAAGGTTAGATTTCCTAAGAAACAAGATTCAACCCACCACTACTACTACTACTACTATTTTGATGTTGTGAGCATTTTAAACTAGATGTTTGTAGTGAATATTTTACATGGTGCTCTTAAACCAATCTTGTAGCCATCTCAATATTCATGCAGTATTAAAGCAATAGCATGAAAATAATAGATAAAATCAATTTTATCACAATAAATATTGTATCTAATGACCCTGCAGATCACATGTGTCAAACACAAGGTCCATGGGCTGAATCCAGGCCACCAGGCCATTTCATGTGGCCCTTGCACCCTGGGTCTTTTTTCATAAATTTATAATACAATTTATAAATTTATATAGGCTTACAGATACAACTTGTCCTTTAAGGGCAACCATAATGCTGATGTGACCCGCAATGAAATTCAGTTTGACACCCCTGCTGTAGATAAAGACAGGGCTGCTGACAGAGAGGTAAAGGCAGCCCTCTTGTACTGGGCCCAGGCCCCATAAGGTCAGCAGGGCCAGGATTCCTGAAGGCAAACCCCTGAAGCACCCACCTGCTGCTAATTAGAGGAGAGGACTGGCGGCAGGGACCGCCCATTCAAACTTTGAAGCAGAACAAAACTCTGGGCTCCGCCCCCTGCTTCTGACAGGGGGGAGGCTGGGGGCAGAGACTACCCATGTCTCATAAGTGCAAAGAGATTGTAACAGGTCACCATCTTTATTAATCAAACAAAATGTCTGCTCCACTCCTCCTGTTATCTACTTGCCCCAATACACTTCAAAACATTATAAAGTACATAGTTCGTCAAGTGTCTAGGTAAAATTTTGATGTGTTCTGAACTCCGCAGAGTTCCACTCTCCAATTTAAAAGGCTTCTAGGTTTTTGTAGCTGTGTGGTAGGGCTAGATGCATCATCCCAAGTTAGCCAGTTTGAAGCAGTGTTCTGTCCGATTCAAAGGATCTTGAAACCTGCTTACATGCCAAGTTGATCCATCCACCACCCTTTAGGTTACTGGTTTCAATTGGCTATGGATTAGACTGACTGGGGCTAAACTTTGTATTTGTTGGTGGCCTCCTTATCTTTACCCACTAGCCTGAAATGAGGGTAGTTGTATATTTTATTTTTGCACCACCATAAGGTTTTGTTTTGACCTGGTACCTCTCCACTCTAGTTGACAGGTTTTGTGGATCTCCTACTTTATTTGGTGAATGGGGTTTGCAAATCACCACGATGACCAGTTTTGCAAGTGATTTCTCAGTGGTGCTATGAAGAGCTGACCTGTAGTGTTGTAGAACAGAATTTATAGCTTTGCTGAAGAGGAGTCCCTCGTGCAGATGTGTCTTTAGGCCATTTTTAATCACCTAAGCTCGGAAAGGTTTTCCCCCCTTCACGGCCAGGCCATTTTTTGCTATTCAGCATTGTGCTACTTTAACTAGTAATTGCACGGTCATGCAACACTGTGCACAAATAACATTTAGATCATTTTTTTTCACACAAATAGTGCTTTCTTTTGGTGTATTTGAACACCACTGGGTTTTTTTTTAATTTGCGATATAAACAAAAATTTAAAGCATTTCGAAAAAAAAAAACAATATTTTTCACTTTCTGCATATCCAATAAAAATAAAAAATAAAAAAATCTAATTTCTTCATAAATTTAGGGCAAAATATATTCTGCTACATGTCTTCGGTAAATAAAAATAAAAATTGATCGGTTTGCTTGAAAGTTATAGCGTCTACAAACTATGGTATATATACTGATTTTCCTTTTTTTCTTTCAATATTTTTATTGTGTTACAATATACAGAAATACATGTCAAGTTAAATTTCAGGTAAGGTAATTCAGGTGAGAGTTCAGTATAAAAACAGGTATACAATAACAGTAAACAATTATAAATAACCACTTGGTACAGCAGGCTTACATACACCCCACCAAAGGGTGGGTAGAACCTGGAGTTAACAGGAGATTAGGGTGCCAAGTGCACTCAAACGTATTGTCCGAGTGCTGTGTGATATTGACCCTGTCCCACCGGCCAAAAATGTATCAGGAGATAACCTAGGAAGTAGATTGCCCATGATGGCCAGCCTCTCCACCCCAAGGGGAACTCACTGTGGATGAGATGGCCAACCACTTCTAACAGACAAAACGGCTGGTCAGGAGGTAGCAGTATGTCCACCCTGATCTGCCGTTAAAGGTATGTTGTGAGAGATGTGTAGAATATTATCAAGCAGTTTTATCTATTGTACCCTAACTGGGGCCAATTGAAACCCCTTGGAAACTAGTAAACGAGAGGAGCAATCGGAGAGGAGCGTAGCCAGCCTTGGTATTGTTGTGACGGAACACCATAGACAGGTCTTTAAGTGGGCGTCATAGCCGTCTACCTCACCTCCATCTGCCTCAAAGTTAAGTTCAATGTGTGGTAAAGGGCATCGGCTCCTCATGTGGTCAGAGAAACCAAACATCCTGGTCTCTAGGGTATTGCTTATCTGACTCTGGGTACCTTACTCATAAGACGCTGAATGAGTGTCATCGGCCAAAGTCCACCTGTAAGAGTGTCAGCCAAAGAGAGATGCATCTCCTCCAAAGGGAAAGATAGGGAGAAGGAAAGAGAAGTGGGAAAAAAAAGGGAGAGAAAAAGCAGGAAGGAAGGTCATCTAGAGAGTACAAAAGAAATTGGGGTTGTGTAAGTGCCTGGAAGTAATGGTATACCTATGTAGTTCGCCCAGGGCTCCCAAATTAATTCAAGTTTGTGGGTTTTGTCTAGCAGCGTGCTAATAATCTTCTCCTGGGTCATAATCCAGGAGTACTTACGTTTCACTGCAGAGAATGGTACCGAGTGCCTTTTACCGTTCCTGGCAATGGTGATTTTGGCTCCCAAGAGCATATAAAAGATCAATGATTGTGTATGTTTGGGTATTTTCTCTACCTGGAAGTTGAGGAGTGCTATGTCCGGAACCTGTGGAACTTCAACCCCTGTGATCTTTCGCAATATGTGGAAAAAACTGTTCCAAAAGTTCCCGGAGCCGAGGACATGCCCACCATATGTGGAGTAGGGAGCCAATATGGCCACACCCCCTGAAGCACAGAGGGAACGATTCTGGAAATATTTTAGCAAGGGTGGCAGGGACCCTGTACCATCATGTGACCATTTTAACGCTCGCTTCCATCAGAGAAATGTTCATGATGCCTTTGAATGATCTGTGAAAGCATCAATACCACCTATCCAAGTCCCAGCCATCTGCCAGGTCTTGTTCCCAAAGTCGGGCATAAAGAGGTTTGTTTAAGGTTCTGGCTAGTGAGTTATAGACAATGGAGATACCCCCCCTCTGATCTTTTATGTTGGAGCACCATGTCTCGTAAGAGGTCATTGTAGGGGGATTTGGTTTGTTATGCCTTTTGGAATGCAAGAAGTGTGTAATTTGGGTCAGTCTATATCTTTCCGAGTCAGGCATTTCTAATTTACTCACACAGTACCTGACGGTAAGGGGTTCCATTGAGTTGAGGAAGTGTCCTATTCTATATAGACCCTTATCAAGCCACCATTTGAATGCGAGTATATTTTGGCCAGGGGGAAAGTCTGGATTGTGGAATAAGTGAGCAAGTGGACGTAGGGGAGAAGTTAAGGAGGAGTGTTTTTGGAGTATATCCCATAAGGTCATTGAGTGGGAGAGGGCTGGAGCTAATATCGCCGGTCTGAGGCGAGGGAGAGCCCAAAATAAATAGTCTATTGTGTAACACGGTGTTGCTTGTCTCTCAATCAGTAGCCAGTCTGGTTTAGGGCCCCGTGAGTAGGCGATGGAGATCTGGGCTATTTGCGCCGCTTGGTAATACCACCAGATATTTGGAGATAATAGACCCCCCTGGGATTTGAGTCTAAAAAGTATTTCTTTGGAGCATCGTCTGCCCTCGGATCCCCTCGTGAATTTCAGGATGGAGGATTGGAACTGAATGAGTTGTGCTTTCTTAATCAGAACTGGAAAGGATCGGAAGAGGTACAGGAGAAGGGGAACAAGGGTCATTTTAATGGAGTTCACCCTACCCAGCCAGGATAGATCATGTTTGGACCATGCAGACATGTCGGCTTCAAGTTTTTTGAACAGAGGAGAGTAGTTGTTAGACAACATGTCAAATTTGGGGGTTAAGTTGACACCTAAATAGGGAATAGAAGTCGAGCTCCTTGTGAAAGGGAAGTGTGCCTGCAGACATTCTAGCAAGTCCGGGGAGATTGAAATGTTGAGAGCCGCAGATTTGGCTACGTTAACTTGGAGGCCTGAGGCTGCTCCAAACTGCTTGAGGAGTTTAATAATGTTAGGGGTAGAGATAAGGGGTGATGTGACAAAGAGGAGTAGGTCATCCAGGAATAGGGCACATTTATGTTCTTGAGGGCCGCACATGACTCCTTTAATGTCAGGGTGGTTATGCATGGCGATTGCTAAGGATTCTATGGTGATAGCAAAAATCAGGGGCAATAGTGGGCAACCCTGTCTGGTGCCTTTCTCTATATTCAACAGGTCTGAGTACCTGCCTTGCATTCTCACTTGGGCACTCGGATTGGAGTAGAGGGAGTATAATATGCCTAAGAAGTTAGGGCCCAGTCCCCATCTTTCCAGGACCTTGAAGATATAGGGCCAAGTGACCGTGTCGAAGGCTTTCTGTTTGTCAATGGAGAGCAAAAATCCTTCTTGAGGGGCCCCCTGTCCCAGTGAAAGCCCAGAAGGGTCACCATGTCTATAGCCCTTCTCACCTGGTCATGTCCCTGCCTCCCCGGGATAAACCCAGCCTGGTCTTTGTGGACATACAGGGCTATGAATGAGGAGAGACGGTTTGCTAGTATTTTTGTTAAAAACTTAAGATCATTGTTGATCAGGGAGATCGGGCGATAATTGCTAGTCAATGAGGGGTCCTTTCCTGGTTTAGGGATGACTGAAATATATGCCAGGTTCAAGGATTTATCCAGGGGAGATCCCAAGTGTAAGGAGTTAAAGAACCTGACCAGGTAAGGCGTCAGGGTTTCAGAGAATTTTTTGTAGTAACCCACTAACAACCCACCCGGGCCTGGGGCGGAACCTTGTTTGAGTGTCTTGATGGTCTCACTGACCTCTATGGATGTAATGGGTTGTTCTAGGAGATCCGTGTGATTGGCTGAAAGTTTGGGGGGTGAGATGGTGTCGAGGAACTCTTCGAGGCGGTTGAGGGGGCATGATTTGTCATCTTTATAAAGGGAGGCATAGAAATCATGGAAGCATTCCATGATACGTTGTGGGTTCTGTGTGATAGTGCCAGAAGGCAAGCGGATTTTGGGGAAGGCTAAAGGACGAGGTTTGGTGGATAATTTAGCGGCTAGTTTGGATCTAATTTTATCCTTTTTGAAAGCAAAACCTTGTGCCCGACCACGAAGGTGCTTTTCAGCCTCGGTAGTGAGGGCCAGGTTGAGATTTAATCTGGCTGCTTCTAGTTTTTAAAGTGATATCTGGGTGCGTTCTCGTTTGTTGCGTTTACATAATTCCTGATATTCTTTAGTAAGGTTATTTAATCTCGGCTCGGTGTTCTTTTTTTAGACGGGAGGATAGCTGGATGATTTTGCCCCTTATTACTGCTTTGTGGGCCGCCCATAGAATAGCTGGGGAGATTGCTTCCGTGTCATTCGTATGAAAATAATCTTTGAGGTCTTTTTCTATAAGAGTACATTGGACAGGATTACTCAGAAGCGTCTCATTGAGTTGCCACTTAATTTCCCTTTTTGTGTTATCTGAGTGATGGAGGGAGAGAGTCACCATAGAGTGATCTGAGATCGGAGAGTCTCTGCTAGTCCACTTTACCGCAAGGGGAATGTGTGTCGCTTTAAGGAAGACATGATCTATCCCGGCATATGTCTGGTGTGGGGCAGAGTAGTGGGTGTGGTCTTTGGTACGGGGGTTGAGTTCCCTGCAAATGTCAACCAATCCAGAGTCATAGAGGAGTTTGGCAATTTTCATGCTTTGTTTATGGGGTCATCTTTAGCGGGGCAGGCCCGAGCCCGATTTGTCAAGCGCGAGATCAAATGCTATGTTCGAGTCTCCCCCTAGGATAATGATTCCCTCTAGCTGGGGTGCAAGGGAGTGCATCACAGAGGGAAAAAATTTGTCTTGAGCCTTATTTGGGGTGTAGTAGGAGACAAATTAATATAGTGTTCCATCTATCGTGCCTTTTACCAAAATATATCTGCCTGAGGGGTCCCTGGTAGTGTGCGGCATAGAGAAGTTTAAATGTTTGGAAAAACAGACTGCTACACTTTTGTTTTATTCTCTCTGTTGGAGAGGTAAAATTGTTTTATTCCCCATATCTCACTGAGGTATTCCCTTCCTATACACTGGGATATCCGAGTGGAGTAGTTTGTCTATTGGAGAAGTACCGTAGGACCGGCCCACTTATGGGGAACAGTGGAGATCTCAGATACTAAAAGCTACTAACCCACAACATTAAGGTGAGAGTTCTGGGAGACTTTAATACTGAGAAGCCAACTATAAAATACATATGGACACTTCTTCTCATTAACAACACCTCTATTAATTCTTCGGGCTGTGAAGACGGCAGAAGTTTTCTTTATTCATTCACCTAGAGAATTATTTGTTTCAATACATCATGATTTAATTCACCTTTTTTGAGGATCATTATGTTTATCATATTGTTGTTATTCCAGGACATATGATCACTACACGTCATTAGAGGGTTCATTGGACACTTTTACTTTTGATATTTATTATTTATGTATTCATTTATGTTTGTTTTCATGGCAAATTTTGCACATTGATTCTTCATATGGTTATTTTTCATATATTTAGGTATCAATTCAATACCATTAAGTGTGTACATTGTATCAGTGTTATTCAGTGACATATTTATGCGCGAGACCACTCTATTCATTTTTACTATATTTAGTGCTTTGCGATACACTGAGGTTTGGCTGCAATTATTGATTTATCACTTGAAGTTCTGTATTAGGTTTTTATTATTACTCTCAGTAGCGCGAGAGACACATTCACAGTTTTTTTGAAAAACAGACTGCTACACTTTTGCTTTATTTTCTATGTTGGAGAGGTAAAATTGGGGAAAGTGTTGGTGAATAAAAGAAGGGTTGTAGGACTTGGGAAAGTGGGTCTCTTGCAGCAAGAGGATATCTGACTTTTGGGATTGATATAGCTTGAACAATTTTCTCAGTTTGACTGGGGAGTTAAGGCCCTGCACATTATGTGAGATTATTTGCAGTGGAGGTGGTGGTGTGTCATTTATGTGCATGGATCAGAGGAGGGGATAGCTACCATGACTGAGTGGGACTTACCCTGTGCGGACCAGAAGATTACCTCTGATTTGGCTGGGATTGAACGTCTAGGTGACCTTCGAGAGAGAGGAGAAGAAGAAGTGGAGACTGTGAAGGAAGAGTTGGACCTACTGGAACGAAGAATGTGAGACATAACATGTTAACAAGAAACAAGTGGAAAGTATTTTTGCAATCCCCAATGGTGTGTGGGAACCCGATCCCGCACACCACAAAACCCTTCCACAAAAACAATAATAAAAGAGTCACCCCCGCGGTCCAGGGGAGGTAGCAGTCTCTACTGGGAATAAAAAGAATCTTCTCAGTCAGGGACAGGTAGAGGAGCAGGACATCCGCTCCGGTCGCCTCCAAATATTGTGACATTACTGTGTATGAGGGCAGAGCCCCTAAGAACATATAGGGTTCCCGAGGGTAGAGGTCCTCCCCACCCCCGAGCCGCCCAGGGCCCCACAATGGGTGAGCAAACTGGTACGGGTCATGGGTTCGGGAGGAGCCCACCTCACTTGGGAATCACCATGCAGCAGGTTAATTACAAGATAAGGGGGAGTAACAACTCCCTTAAACTGTCATCCTTGATCTAAAGAGTGTTCTGCAGCTTTAAGTTTAACCATAAAAACAGCCATATCGCATATATAAGCAGATGTCTATATGTAGGGTGACAAGGGAACGAAAACCAGTTAAACTGAAAACATTCGAGGTATCAACCAGAACAGGAACATTTTCTTGGACCTAAAACTAGGAAAGAAAAATAGCATGGACAGAAGTGTTATTTCCCCACAAAGGTGTTGGGACAGGGAGTGCAACGTCAAGCGTAGCCACTAGAAGACGGAGAGAAATTGTTCATCGAAGGATCCAACTGGATCTGAGGGGATCATAGCAGGTCTAGGTGGGACCGCATTGCATACTAGCCCATTATGTGAAACTTACCTCAAAACAAAGCATTCCAGCAATGCTTGTCACAGCTGGAGGCCACTACCATCTTCAACCATCTTCCTTCCGCGGACTCCGGCTATGTGACTGGCCGAAGCCACGATGACGTCATTCCCATGAATGCGCGGGAGAGCCGCTGTTTGCAGCACAGAGCTCTCAAGGAACGGCCGTTGCTTCAGAGCACATGCAACGGTGATGTCATCGGTTGCATATACAGTAAATATCTCTTAAATGGTGCATGTTTAGGAGATATTTACAGTACCAACAGGTAAGCCTTATTATAGGCTTACCTATAGGTACAAGTCGGAGATGGGAGTTTTCTCCCACTTTAACAGTGTATAGATAGATATACAGTAGAAGATAAGAGGGTCCAAACCCTCCCTGAGCAACTGGAGCATGGGCATCACATGTGTGTGGCACATGCCCTGCTTCTTATTCTGGTGCCCTTTGTGCATTACATACTTCTAACCCCTGCACTCATAACACTGCATATAACTGACTCCTGAACTGTACAGTACATGTGTCTGACGTCTGCATGTAGACTCAATTTTGAAGCCACTCCCACAGCAATATCATTGCATCAACAATTTGCTGAGATAGGCTGCATGTGCCACCTCGTTTTTCTTTTTTGCTGGCTACCTAGGGATGACTTTTATATCACCCCTGTGTGGTGGGCAGAGGGTAATGGGGGGGGGATTTGGTAAGCTGTACAGGACCCTATGGTGGCCCAGCCTAAAGAAATTCAAGCCCATGAAGGTAGAATTTTCAGGCATACAGCTAAAAACTCATTTATCTCCCTTAGGTGGAAGGCCCTGCAACCTCCATCCATTGGGCTCTGGCTCCACAAGGTTGAGGAGTTAAATTTAATGGAGGATCTCGTACTGACGAACTAACATAAATGTGAGGTGTATACCAACACATGGACTCTATGGAACATGCTTGTATACTCTGAAGGAGGAAAATCTCTTGACACTATGAGTCCCACTGGCTGTTAGACACAGGTGTTCCCTTTTGCGCTGTATGCATTTATAATCCTTCATTATACCCCTCCTCCTTTTTCCCTACACCCCCCCTTTTTTTTCTCTTCTTCTCCCTTTCTTTCTTTTATATTTCCTTCCTACCTTTCCCCCTTTTTTCTCCTCCATTCCTTCTCTTCTCATTTCATCACTTCTTTTTCTTTATGGTTTAGTCTAAGAAAAGAGAAAAATTTGTACAGCAGTGTCCTTAACTGTCCCCAATCACTATGATCACTCTTAGTCTGGTGTTGCTCCCCTGAGCCCCAGCCTTCAGGGATACTTAAAGTAGAGTTCCACTCAAAAGTTGAATTTCCACTTATCCGTCTCCTCCCCCCTCCAGTCCCACATTTGGCACCTTCCAGGGGGGAAGGGGGAAAGGGTACCTGTTTTTGACAGGTACCGTTCCCCACTTCCGGGAGACAGGGCCACGGCCTGGTCTGTTGGTATACTATATTTGTTTTATTACACTTTTAACTGCTGTCTTAGAAATAAAAAAATAAAAAATCACAGCTAAAAAATATATAGTTTTACTGTATTACCTTCCTAAGAACTTGAGATTTACACACCTCTACATTCTCCTAGTTTGCTTTACTGCTTCTAGGATCACCTAGAAATGAAAAAGCCAAATTATGATCTGGTATTTATGGCGACTACTGTCTGACATCAATGTTAGTTGGAATGTTTTATCCTGAACATGGTTTTATTGTAACCTCTCCCTGCACCCGCCCTGTTGTCCCTTTAAAAAAGTTCTGAACACGCCTGGGGTGTCGGGAAGGATCAGCGACCATGTGACCACTGTGATTGGCTGTCACAGTGCTCACGTGATCAAAACTCTGATAGCAGCCTCTGTGTTTGAAAACTGTGTTGAATTATGCCGCGTACACACGGTCGGACTTTCCGGCATACTTGGTCCGGCGGACCAGAGTGTGCCGGACAATCCGCCCGTGTGTAGGCGCCAGCGGACTTTTCCGGCGGACTTTTTCCCAAAAGCCCGCCGGACCTAGATTTGAAAAAAGTTTTAAATCTTTCCGCCGGACTCAGTTTCGGGCGGAAAGTCCGCTCGTGTGTGTGCTGGTCCGACGGAAAGCCCGCTCGTGTGTATGCTGGTCCGACGGACCAGATACGACACGAGGGCAGGGTATTGCATCTCGCGCTCGCTGCAATAGGAGAAACAAATTTTCCTATTGCGGCGAGCGCGGGTCATACCAGGCCCTTAGGTCTGGTATGGATTATAAAGGGAACCCCCTACGCCGAAAAAACGGCGTGGGGTCCCCCCTAAAATCCATACCAGACCCCGATCCGAGCACGCAGCCTGGCCGGTCAGGAAAGGGGGTGGGGGCGAGCGAGCGCCCCCCCCCCCCCTCCTGAACCGTACCAGGCCGCATGCCCTCAACATGGGGGGTGGGTGCTTTGGGGGAGGGGGGCGCCCTGCGGGGCCCCCCACCCCAAAGCACCATGTTGATGAGGACAAGGGCCTCTTCCCGACAACCCTGGCCGTTGGTCAACATCACCCAGTGACCACGCCCCCTAAAACGTCACAGTCCCAGCATGCCCAGGGACTGTGACATCAAAAGGGGGCGGGGTCTCCGCCTATATAAGTCACAGCGCAGCCCTCAGAGAGCAGTCCAGCCGGAGAGAGCGTCGTGTCAACATCTGGAGAAGAGAAGAGAAGAAGCCCAGAAGCCCAGGAGTCCGGACCTCTGCTGGCAAGAGAGCTACCTGAAGACAGCAGAGGAGCCGGCCGAATAACTGGAACACCGGGAGAAGAACCAACCGGACGCCGGGAGAAGATGAAGCGCAGGGACCCCCGAAGCCGGAAGAAGACCCCCGAAGCCGGAGGAAGATCTCCCCCCCCGGAGCTGTTTAATAAAATATTTTAAAAACCTGTGTAGTGTGTTTTATTACACTTTTTCCCTAGGTGAATGGGTAGGGGTACCATGTACCCCATACTCATTCACATAGGGTGGGGGGCCGGGATCTGGGGGCCCCCTTATTAAAGGGGGCTCCCAGATTCCGATAAGCCCCCGCCCGCAGACCCCGACAACCAACGGCCAGGGTTGTCGGGAAGAGGCCCTTGTCCTCATCAACATGGGGACAAGGTGCTTTGGGGTGGGGGGCCCCGCAGGGCGCCCCCCTCCCCCAAAGCACCCACCCCCCCATGTTGAGGGCATGCGGCCTGGTACGGTTCAGGAGGGGGGGGGGGGGCGCTCGCTCGTCCCCACCCCCTTTCCTGACCGGCCAGGCTGCGTGCTCGGATCGGGGTCTGGTATGGATTTTAGGGGGGACCCCACGCCGTTTTTTCGGCGTAGGGGGTTCCCTTTATAATCCATACCAGACCTAAGGGCCTGGTATGCCCCGCGACGAGGCTCGCAAGGTGTCAATCTCGCCGATAAAAGCGGCAAGATTGACATCCTTTTCTAGTCCCGTCGCACCTGAGTCACGTTCAAAATGAACGGACTTGTCCGTGTGTGGGCAAGTCCGTTCATTCTGAAAGTCCGCCGTAACTCCGGCGAAAGTCCGTCGGAAAGACGGGCGGACTTAGCCCGCCGGAAAGTCCGGTCGTGTGTGGGCAAGTCCGTCCGTTTTAAAGTCCGGCGCACCTGGCGGACAAAGTCCGTCGGAAAGTGTGCCGGACCAAGTAGGATAGAAAGTCCGACCGTGTGTACGCGGCACTAAAGTATAAATAAAGGTAAAAGTTTTGGACAGAGGGATTAGAACATCTGTCAGGTTTTCACTGGTGTCTGTATCCCCGTTTGAGGATTCACCCTCTCTATTCGTCAAGTTTACTGTTATCATCAAATATGAAATAAAATCCCACACTACCTACTTGACCAGTCAAAGACCAGTCGCCATGTAGAGAATGGACCTCACAAATGGTGACTGGTCTGCATGGTGACTGGTCTTGGAGATAATGTTTTAAAGGAGCTTGTCGTGGAACGTGAATTCTATAGAGAAACAGCTTTGATACTGCAGTGACCATCTGTCCAGGATATACCCACAGAGGAGGAAAAAGAACACATTGGTGTTATACGTCGGTTGATGCACGACTAGACCCATTTTACCATTTTACCTACAATTGGACACTGTTTCTTTTTCCCTCTCCCTTTTTTTCACTTTTTTGCACATATTTTTTTTTCCAAAAGAGACTATTGCATAGTACCTTTAGATACTTTGGATACACTTTATTATTGGATCACTTATTCTTGTATTGATTTTTTGGCCTAAACTCCTTTGATGTCATTATTATTGCACTGTTTGCACACTGGGAAGTTAGATATTATTGGCACTTTATATTTAAGAATTGTTTTAGAGTTATTTAGTGCTGCTTTACATTTTACATTCACTCATTGGTGCAGGCAACACTATAGAAGTTCAGCAGCTTTATATTTACCTCTTGCATTAAGCACTTTATTACTCATATCGTTTACACTTCTAGTAGCGCATTAGTACTTCACTTTTATAGGCTGCTTACTTTCCCATCCCCAAGATATCATTAATTCCTTTGAGGAATTTTATACTGATCTATATAATGACCACAGTATTCCCCATGATCCTCCCTCCCGTGACCTAATGCACCATATTCATCAATGCCTTGAGCAGAGTGGGGTCTCCCTACTCCTGTCTTCGGACCTATTCTCTCTTAATGCACCTATTACTGTGGAGGAAATTGAGCTAACTATCAAGTCTTTACCCACTCATAAGGCTCCTGGTCCTGACGGCCTCCCATATGGGTACTATAAGGCTTTTCTTTCCCTGTTGCTTCTTCATATGTGCTGTCTTTTTAACGCTTTTCTTCAGGACACCCCTATCCCATCAGATATGCAGAGATCTTTCATTACTTTGATCCCAAAACCTGATAAAAAACCCTCCCTGTGTGCTAGCTATAGGCCTATAGCCCTTTTGAATTCAGATTTGAAAATTTTTTGAAAATTTTTACTAAACTTCTTTCTGTTCATTTGAACACTGTTCTCCCGTCTCTGATCCACAAATACCAAGTCTACACTGTATCAGGAAAACTTCCCCCTCTCTATCAGCTGATTAGATCAACTATACAACAATGGAAGAAGGATTATCTTTCCCTTTTGGGGCGTATTGCTTCCGTTAAAATGTCCATTCTTCCCAAGCTTCTGTACAGTACTTGTTCCAAACACTACCTATTCATGTTCCCTCTGCACACATTAAAAAACTGCAAGCAGACCGGCTGCAATTTGTTTGGAACTACAAGCGGCACAGAATACCCTGCTCTGTAATTATGGCTTGCTGGCAGTCTAGCGTTCCCTAACCATATAAGATATTACCAAACGACCCAGTTACACATGGTTGCCTCTTGGTTTACTCAGCATTCCTATAACAAATGGACGAAAATCGAAAAACTCTGGCTAGCCCCATACACCCTAATAACCTTCTGTGGAATGTGAATGCAGAGGTAGCTCCTAGTCGATTGCTGGGGACCATGACCCAGCTTCGGACGATTTGTTCGCACGTTATTCCTCCAATCTGCTCTTAAATCTTAAGCGTCACTGCTGACCTCCTTTCTATATAATCCCAAAGTGCCTGACAGCCTCACGTTCCTGATATCCTCTCCCTGGGCGTCAAGGAACCTATTCCATTTTGGCCATTTGGTGGACCCCAGGTCTGGCAAATTATTGCCATTTGCTGAACTTCAGGATAAAATCGATCTGCCTCGCCAGGTGTTTTATGTATACCTGCAGATTCACCATTATGCCCAAACCATAACCCCAACTTTGCAATTCTTCTCTCTGTCTTCTTTTGAACGTATGAATCTGGAAGGCACTACACGGAAGGGACTGATTCCAGATATTTACCGGATATTGAATGACTATTCCATTCAAGATCAAGGTAAACATTCTTACATGCTCCGATGGGAGAGGGTACTAGGTGAGGAAATTCCTCTGGAGGCGTGGTAGGTGGTCTGGTCTCAGGCAAATAAAAGCTCTCTATATACTCTCTATAAGGAAAATTCATATAAAATGATCTACTTTTGGTACCTGACACTGGATGTGCTCCATGCGATCTATCCTACTAGTTCTGATCGTTGTTGGCGTTGCCAGAGGGCTAAGGGTACCCTCTGCCAGGGCCGTCTGAAGGAATTTAGGGGCCCCAAGCAAAATGGACATGGAGGACCCCCAACCCCCCCGCATGCACGCACGCCGCACGCAAAGCCTACAGGAATCACAGCATAGCGATACAGTTTTACAGTTTTATATAAATAAAAAAGGTTTACAGTGCAAATACTGCTGTTGCATATAATGTGCATAAAATTTGAACATTTTCAACAATTGAACATTTGCAAAAAATCATCACTGTACCATACAATCAAATATACATTAAAAAAGTGCACAATAACTAAATCCAACATACTTAAAACACACGCACACACACACACACTCACATTAACATTTTTCATTTCTCACAAACATGTGCAAATTATCTAAAACTGCTGTTTGCGAGCCTTGTTTTCTGCAAAGGCAATCACAATGTCCTCAGTGTCCAAAGACTGGCGAACATCACGCTCAATTGATATAAGTGCCAGACCTGTGAGCCTTTCTTGGCCCATGGTGGACCTCATGTAATTTTTTATCAACTTCAAAGCTGAAAAGCTCCTCTCACCAGAGGCCACTGACACAGGGAGAGTCAGGAGTAGACGCAAAGCAATGCTTAAATTACTGTACAAATCCAGTAGCTTCTCACTGTATATGTAGTTAAGCATGTCAAATGCGGAAGTGGCTACATGGTCTGGAAAGGTGTAGAGAGTTGAAGTGATCTCAAGTGCCAAGTCATCAGCATCAATGTCATGGAGGGTTTGTTCCAATTTTTTGCATCGTTCATGAAGCTTTCCATTCTTCATTGTCTGCTTCATGTTGTCCTTTGAGAACAGAAAGTCATAAAGGTCATAAATACCCTTCAATCTTGAAAACCTGTTACTTAGGCTTCTGAGGGCTGTGTCAGCCATGGGCAGAAAGAAGTCTCTTCTGAAAGTCTCATCTGGAGCTACCATATTTTTATTACTAAATGGGTCTGGATGACTGTCTCCCCCCCTTACTACCCCCCCCCCCCTGTTCTTTTTAACCCCCCTCCCTACCGCGTACCGCACAGCAGGAGATTCAGTTTTCTGTTCCCGGCAGGCCGGACTAAAAGGAAGTGAGCACTTAGTGTGTGCACTTCCTGTCAGTCCGGCCGGGAGTCCTGTACCGCACGGACTGCAGGAGGAAGGAAGAGGAGCTCAGCCACGCTACAGGCTGCAGCTTATAGGAAGCGGCGGCCGGCGGCACGGCTGGGGCCCCAGGCCAGCTCGGGGCCCCAAGCAATTGCTTGTTTTGCCTGTCCTGTCGCGATGGGCCTGCCCTCTGCCATATATTTTGGAGCTGTCCATTGATTACCCTTTTTTGGCATCCAGCACAATTGCTGGGTTGTTATTTTGAGGTATCTATCCCTATGACACTGAAAATTTTCTTGTTGGACTTATCACCTCTGAAAATTTCTAAACCTTATAAGAAGCTGCTGCGCCGTGGAGGTTTACAATTGCGTTTCGGAACTATGGCATCTCCAGAAGGACCCACCGTGAGTCCTGCCCGCCCCCCCCCCCCCCTTTTTTTATTTTTCAGGTTTGTAAGCGAGCTGTTGTGATGGCCCTTGACTCTTTCTCTTTCTTTTCCTCTAATCTTTTCTTTTTATGCTCTTCTTTAAGTAATATAATTTCTTCTTTCAACAAAAATATTTTACACTATAATGTTCTAGCAGTTTTATAGTTTTAACTGAGAAACTACTGTTCAAATGGTTTTCTTTTTTGAGATCTTTTATATTTGAGTACTGTGGTTGTCACTGATATGGCTGTCTCAAAATCTCTTTACAGCATTATGAGTGATCTTTATTTGTAATGAACATAGCGTTTACAACCTTGAATGTCTTCTTCCTTTGTTTTTTGAAAAAATGACCAATAAAAATTGTTATTTAAAAAAAAAAAAAAAGTATTTAAAAGAGAGACTGCAAACAGGTATGTATTAAAGTGAGAATGAGTCTAATTAAACTGAAATGACTTTGTTTTTACAACAAAACCCTTTATACTACACAGCTGTGCAGCTGCCTGTACCAGCCTGCAGAAAAACATTTTTCCTAATTGCTTTATATTTAAATATACATCTGGTTATGCAAATAGAGAAGCTTTATTTTTTTTTTATCCAAGCCATGCCTTTCAGACAGGTTTGGTAGGTGCACACAACGTAGAGATCTCTTCATTTGCATAGTCTGTGTTCAGAGCAGTGATCTTTTGTGCTCTCACTGAACACCCTACCCATAACAATCAGCAAAGCTGCTCAATATAAAGGGTGGACACTACACATTTTCCCTGTTATGCAAATGTTTTTCTGTCCTTAAAATGGACTTGTACAATACAGAAAGACTACAATGATACACTATAGGAGACATGCGCTTGCATATTTACCAACAACTCCTATTTGCCATGGTAATGATTCCTTAGGAAGATTAAATGTTTACATGTGCTCAGATAGGTCAACTAGGTTCACAGATGAGACTAATTAACAATATACCTGTGTATACAGTGCTGGTAGAGAAGCAAGCAATAACAATTCAAATGATGACATAAAAAGCAAAACATAAACATATATACTGGTGAGTGTATACATTTATTATGCAAATATAAAGTGTAAGCACTTGAATAGCTAATATTGTATATACAGTGGGGACGGAAAGTATTCAGACCCCCTTAAATTTTTCACTCTTTGTTATATTGCAGCCATTTTCTAAAATCATTTAAGTTAATTTTTTTTCCTCATTAATGTACACACAGCACCCCATATTGACAGAAAAACACAGAATTGTTGACATATTTGCAGATTTATTAAAAAAGAAAAACTGAAATATCACATGGTCCTAAGTATTCAGACCCTTTGCTGTGACACTCATATATTTAACTCAGGTGCTGTCCATTTCTTCTGATCATCCTTGAGATGGTTCTACACCTTCATTTGAGTCCAGCTGTGTTTGATTATACTGATTGGACTTGATTAGGAAAGCCACACGCTTGTCTATATAAGACCTTACAGCTCACAGTGCATGTCAGAGCAAATGAGAATCATGAGGTCAAAGGAACTGCCTGAAGAGCTCAGAGACAGAATTGTGGAAAGGCACAGATCTGGCCAAGGTTACAAAAAATTATACTGCACTTAAGGTTCCTAAGAGCACAGTGGCCTCCATAATCCTTAAATGGAAGACGTTTGGGGCGACCAGAACCCTTCCTAGAGCTGGCCGTCTGGCCAAACTGAGCTATCGGGGGAGAAAAACCTTGGTGGGAGAGGTAAAGAAGAACACAAAGATCACTGTGGCTGAGCTCCAGAGATGCAGTCGGGAGATGGGAGAAAGTTGTAGAAAGCCAACCATCACTGCAGCCCTCCACCAGTTTGGGCTTTATGGCAGAGTGGCCTGACGGAAACCTCTCCTCAGTGCAAGACACATGAAAGCCCGCATGGAGTTTGCTAAAAAACACCCGAAGGACTCCAAGATGGTGAGAAATAAGATTCTCTGGTCTGATGAGACCAAGATAGAACTTTTTGGCCTTAATTCTAAGCAGTATGTGTGGAGAAAACCAGACACTGCTCATCACCTGTCCAATACAGTCCCAACAGTGAAGCATGGTGGTGGCAGCATCATGCTGTGGGGGTGTTTTTCAGCTGCAGGGACAGGACGACTGGTTGCAATCGAGGGAAAGATGAATGCGGCCAAGTACAGGGATATCCTGGACGACAACCTTCTCCAGAGTGCTCAGGACCTCAGACTGGACCGAAGGTTTACCTTCCAACAAGACAATGACCCTAAGCACATAGCTAAAATAATGAAGGAGTGGCTTCACAACAACTCCGTGACTGTTCTTGAATGGCCCAGTCAGAGCCCTGACTTAAACCCAATTGAGCATCTCTGGAGAGATCTAAAAATGGCTGTCCACCAACGTTTACCATCCAACCTGAAAGAACTGGAGAGGATCTGCAAGGAGGAATGGCAGAGGATCCCCAAATCCAGGTGTGAAAAACTTGTTGCATCTTTCCCAAAAAGACTCATGGCTGTATTAGATCAAAAGGGTGCTTCTACTAAATACTGAGCAAAGGGTCTGAATACTTAGGACCATGTGATATTTCAGTTTTTCTTTTTTAATAAATCTGCAAATATGTCAACAATTCTGTGTTTTTCTGTCAATATGGGGTGCTGTGTGTACATTAATGAGGAAAAAAAATGAACTTAAATGATTTTAGAAAATGGCTGCAATATAACAAAGAGTGAAAAATGTAAGGGGGTCTGAATACTTTCCATCCCCACTGTATATATATATTGTGTGTGTGTATATATATATATATATATATATATATATATATATACTGTATTACAGGGCTCAAAATTTCATGTCCTGAGCTACTACCCAGGCCTCAGGGGTTACTCGCCACCAGTTGCCCCCGCACATCCCCTACCTTGCCCCGCCCCTAATTTTGCCCCTAATCACGCCCTCATAAATTCTCTCATGAAATGACACTTAAATGTTTTATGCAGAATTAAGCCTCACCAGTGCCTATCAATGCAGGCTCACCTGTGCCCATCAATGCAGCATGACCTGTGCCCATCATTGCAGCATGACCTGTGCCCATCATTGCAGCGTGACCTGTGCCCATCATTGCAGCCTCACCGTGCCAATCACTGCAGCCTCACCATGCCCACCATTGCAGCCTCACCGTGCCCACCATTGCAGCCTCACCATGCCCCCATTGCAGCCTCACTGTGCCTAACATTGCAGCCTCACTGTGCCCCCATTGCAGCCTCACTGTGCCCCCATTGCAGCCTCACTGTGCCAACATTGCAGCCTCACTGTGCCAACATTGCAGCCTCACTGTGCCCAGCATTGCAGCCTCACTGTGCCAACATTGCAGCCTCACTGTGCCCAACATTGCAGCCTCACTGTGCCTAACATTGCAGCCTCACCATGCCCCCATTACAGCCTCTCTGTGCCCCCATTGCAGCCTCACTGTGCCCAACATTGCAACCTCACCATGCCCCCATTGCAACCTCACTATGCCCAACATTGCAGCCTCCCCATGCCCAACATTGGAGCCTCACTGTGCCCAACATTTCAGCCTCACTGTGCCCCATTGCAGCCTCACTGTGCGAAACATTGCAGCCTCACTGTGCCCAACATTGCAGCCTCACCATGCTCCCATTGCAGCCTCACTGTGCCAACATTGCAGCCTCACTGTGCCAACATTGCAGCCTCACGGTGCCCCCATTGCAGACTCACTGTGCCCAACATTGCAGCCTCGCCAGGGCGGAGGAACAGAGAGGGTGGCAGGATCATGACTGGAGGAAGAGGAGAGCTATGGGATCAAAGAGCGCGAATAGCACCAGTGCCCATCAATGCAGGCTCACCTGTACTCATCAATGCAGTATGACCTATGCCCATCATTGCAGCGTGACCTGTGCCCACCATTGCAGCCTCACCGTGCCAATCATTGCAGCCTCACCATGCCCACCATTGCAGCCACACCGTGCCCACCATTGCAGCCTCACCGTGCCCACCATTGCAGCTTCACTATGCCCCCATTGCAGCCTCACTGTGCCCAACATTGCAGCCTCACTGTGCCCCCATTGCAGCCTCACTGTGCCCCTTGCAGCCTCACTGTGCCAACATTGCAGCTTCACCGTGCCCAGGATTGCAGCCTCACTGTGCCAACACTGCAGCCTCACTGTGCCCAACATTGCAGCCTCATTGTGCCTAACATTGCAGCCTCACCGTGCCCCCATTGCAGCCTCACTGTGCCCAACATTTCAACCTCACCATGCCCCCATTGCAGCCTCACTGTGCCCAACATTGCAGCCTCCCCATGCCCAACATTGCAGCCTCACTGTGCCCAACATTGAAGCCTCACTGTGTCAACATTGCAGCCTCACCGTGCCCAGCATTGCAGCCTCATTGTGTCCCATTGCAGCCTCACTGTGCGTACCCAATTGAGCATCTCTGGAGAGATCTAAAAATGGCTGTCCACCAACGTTTACCATCCAACCTGAAAGAACTGGAGAGGATCTGCAAGGAGGAATGGCAGAGGATCCCCAAATCCAGGTGTGAAAAACTTGTTGCATCTTTCCCAAAAAGACTCATGGCTGTATTAGATCAAAAGGGTGCTTCTACTAAATACTGAGCAAAGGGTCTGAATACTTAGGACCATGTGATATTTCAGTTTTTCTTTTTTAATAAATCTGCAAATATGTCAACAATTCTGTGTTTTTCTGTCAATATGGGGTGCTGTGTGTACATTAATGAGGAAAAAAAATGAACTTAAATGATTTTAGAAAATGGCTGCAATATAACAAAGAGTGAAAAATGTAAGGGGGTCTGAATACTTTCCATCCCCACTGTATATATATATTGTGTGTGTGTATATATATATATATATATACTGTATTACAGGGCTCAAAATTTCATGTCCTGAGCTACTACCCAGGCCTCAGGGGTTACTCGCCACCAGTTGCCCCCGCACATCCCCTACCTTGCCCCGCCCCTAATTTTGCCCCTAATCACGCCCTCATAAATTCTCTCATGAAATGACACTTAAATGTTTTATGCAGAATTAAGCCTCACCAGTGCCTATCAATGCAGGCTCACCTGTGCCCATCAATGCAGCATGACCTGTGCCCATCATTGCAGCATGACCTGTGCCCATCATTGCAGCGTGACCTGTGCCCATCATTGCAGCCTCACCGTGCCAATCACTGCAGCCTCACTATGCCCACCATTGCAGCCTCACCGTGCCCACCATTGCAGCCTCACCATGCCCCCATTGCAGCCTCACTGTGCCTAACATTGCAGCCTCACTGTGCCCCCATTGCAGCCTCACTGTGCCCCCATTGCAGCCTCACTGTGCCAACATTGCAGCCTCACTGTGCCAACATTGCAGCCTCACTGTGCCCAGCATTGCAGCCTCACTGTGCCAACATTGCAGCCTCACTGTGCCCAACATTGCAGCCTCACTGTGCCTAACATTGCAGCCTCACCATGCCCCCATTACAGCCTCTCTGTGCCCCCATTGCAGCCTCACTGTGCCCAACATTGCAACCTCACCATGCCCCCATTGCAACCTCACTATGCCCAACATTGCAGCCTCCCCATGCCCAACATTGGAGCCTCACTGTGCCCAACATTTCAGCCTCACTGTGCCCCATTGCAGCCTCACTGTGCGAAACATTGCAGCCTCACTGTGCCCAACATTGCAGCCTCACCATGCTCCCATTGCAGCCTCACTGTGCCAACATTGCAGCCTCACTGTGCCAACATTGCAGCCTCACGGTGCCCCCATTGCAGACTCACTGTGCCCAACATTGCAGCCTTGCCAGGGCGGAGGAACAGAGAGGGTGGCAGGATCATGACTGGAGGAAGAGGAGAGCTATGGGATCAAAGAGCGCGAATAGCACCAGTGCCCATCAATGCAGGCTCACCTGTACTCATCAATGCAGTATGACCTATGCCCATCATTGCAGCGTGACCTGTGCCCACCATTGCAGCCTCACCGTGCCAATCATTGCAGCCTCACCATGCCCACCATTGCAGCCTCACCGTGCCCACCATTGCAGCCTCACCGTGCCCACCATTGCAGCTTCACTATGCCCCCATTGCAGCCTCACTGTGCCCAACATTGCAGCCTCACTGTGCCCCCATTGCAGCCTCACTGTGCCCCTTGCAGCCTCACTGTGCCAACATTGCAGCTTCACCGTGCCCAGCATTGCAGCCTCACTGTGCCAACACTGCAGCCTCACTGTGCCCAACATTGCAGCCTCATTGTGCCTAACATTGCAGCCTCACCGTGCCCCCATTGCAGCCTCACTGTGCCCAACATTTCAGCCTCCCCATGCCCAACATTGCAGCCTCACTGTGCCCAACATTGAAGCCTCACTGTGTCAACATTGCAGCCTCACCGTGCCCAGCATTGCAGCCTCATTGTGCCCCATTGCAGCCTCACTGTGCGAAACATTGCAGCCTCACTGTGCCCAACATTGCAGCCTCACTGTACCCAACATTGCAGCCTCACCATGCCCTCATTGCAGCCTCACTGTGCCAACATTGCAGCCTCACTGTGCCAACATTGCAGACTCACTGTGCCCTCATTGCAGACTCACTGTGCCCAACATTGCAGCCTCGCCAGGGCGGAGAAACAGAGAGGGTGGTCGGATCATGACTGGAGGAAGAGGAGAGCTATGGGATCAAAGAGCGCGAATAGCACGCTGTTACAGCTTACATGAAATTGCCTCCACTCTGCTTTCCATCACACACAGCCCCGCCTCCTCCTGACCCAGTGCTTGTGATAGACAGAACACATTCCAGCATTGGACCCGCATTCTGTCTATCACAGGTGTGGGGTTAGGAGGAGGCGGGGCTGTGTGTGATGGCTAACAAAGCGGAGGCAATTTCAATGTAAGCTGTAGCAGAGTGCTATACCGCTTGGTGACCCCGTGGCTCTCCTCTTGCTCCATGCTCTCTTCCACTGGAGCAATCACTGCAATGCATGAATCTATTGGTGATAGAGGGGTGGCAGGAGAGGGGGCGGTGCCCATGCACCCTTAATGCACGGGCCGCCACTGATTTCCCCATCAGGATCAACCATCGGTTGCATTAAAGAAAATCACTTGATTCCCCCATCAACACCAACCATCGGTTGCATTAACCACCTCAATACAGGGCACTTAACCCCCTTCCTGCCCAGGCCATTTTTCTGCTTTCAGTGATATCACTATTGAATGATTATTGTGCAGTCATGCTACTGTAACTATTTGAAATGTTTATAATTTTCTTCAAACAAATAGAGCTTTCCTTTGGTGTTATTTAATCGCTGCTTTTTTTGACTAAAAAAATAATAAAAAAGATGTCCCCTTGCGAGGAGATGCTGCTGATCAGCTCTCCTCGCCACACACTCTGTCAGTGTGAGGCGAGGAGTGCCGATTACTGGCATCTCTGTGTTTACATGTGACCGGCTGTGATTGGATCGTTTAATACCCTTTTTAATGCATGCCAATATTCTGTTTGCTTGCAGCAGCTTGGCATTGCATGCCATTGCTGAGCCTGTCATCTACTAGGACCCCCAGGTCCTTTTCCATCCTAGATTCCCCCAGATATTCTCCCCCCAGTGAGTAAATTGCATTCAGATTTTTGCCACCCAAATGCATTAATTTACATTTTTCCACATTAAACCTCATTTGCCCACCCCATTAATTTGTTCAGATCTTCTTGCAAGGTTTTCACAGTGAAATGATTGCCCTGCTCAGTTTAGTATTGTCCACAAATACAGAGATTGAACTGCTTATCCCATCCTCTAGGTAGTTTATGCATAAATCAAATAGGACTGGTCCCAGGACAGAACCCTGGGGGACCCCACTTTCCACCCCTGCCCATTCCGAGTATTCCCCATTTATCACTACCCTCTGAACTCGCCCCTGTAGCCAGTTTTCAATCCATGTACTCACTCTTTGGTCCATGCCAACTGACCTTACTTTGTACAGTAAATGTTTATGGGGAACTTGTCAGAAACCATGAAATCAGACCGAGACAGAAGTACAGTTAAATCACACTTGTTTAATAATAAAAGTAAAAAGAACAAATGTAGTCAAAACATAGACAAAGTTCAGTAACCAGAATGGATAGTCAGCCAAGCCAGAAGTTAGGGATCAAAGTAGTGGAACAGCAAGCAGGATCTGGAGCCAGAAGGGATGTCAACAAAGCCAGTCTGTAAACAGGAATGCAGGAGATAGTTTCTTGTGAAGTGACCAAGGCAAAGGCAGAGCTCCTCTGGACTGGACAGGTTAAGTAGGTAGAACTGATGAGCAGGATCATCAACAACTGAGTAACTGTGGAGAGAGATGGGAGCTGGCAATTAGCCAACAGCTCAGCGGCCAGCTCAGAGAAGGAAGGGCTGAGCCCAGTCCTGAGAGAACTGTATCGAATGCTGTTGCAAAATCCAGATACACCATGTCTACGGGCCTTCCTTTATCTAGATGGCAGCTCACCTCCTCATAGAAGGTTAATAGATTGGTTTGGCAAGAACGATTCCTCTTGCTGATTACTGCTAATGATACTGCTGCCATTACTAAAATCTTGTATATAGTCCCTTGTCATCCCCTCCAAGAGCTTGCATACATTTGATGTTAGGCTAACTGGTCTGTAATTCCCAGGGGTGTATCTTGGCCCTTTTTTAAATATTGGTGCTACATTGGCTTTTCTCCAATCTGCTGGTACCATTCCAGTCTGTAGACTGTTCATAAAAATTAGGAACAATGATCTGGCAATTACTTGACTGAGTTCCTTAAGGACCCTCGGGTGCAAGCCGTGACTTATTAATGTTAAGTTTTTCAAGTCTATTTCTAATTCTGTCCTATGTATTCTATAAAACTTCAATACAAAAGTATTGAAAGTACAAAATGCATTAATTCTTTAAAAAATACTCACTTCCAGGGTGCTAAATGTGTGTGGGAAGGAGGGGGGAGGCAGGATTGAACAATTCTTTTTACTTTACTAAGGAGCAGGGAACCCAGAAATGGTGCTACAGAGTTTAGTAGATGCTGGAGAATTTCTTAGGTCTCTCTGGGTCTCCAGCAGTGAGATCTTTGGACTTACATTGCCAGGCCTTCACAGCTTCCACCGCCAATATAAGGGGGTCTAACTCTTTTGGATTTTGAACTTATTGTATAAAATGGATGCGACAGGGAATGTAAGAATACCATATTTAGGTGGAGATATTCAGAACTTCAAGGAGGATGGGAAGAGAACTAGGAACTGTCGCAGGGTGATCTTGCCAATGCAGCCCTCAAGAGATAGAAGAAGACAGTGAAGGATGCACCTAAGAGAGAAATGAGCCTTTAAAGAATAAATATACTCCAAGATACAGTATCTCACAAAAGTGAGTACACCCCTCACATTTTTGTAAATATTTTATTATAGCTTTTCATGTGACAACACTGAAGAAATTATACTTTGCTACAATGTAAGGTAGTAAGTGTACAGCTTGTATAACAGTGTAAATTTTATGTCCCCTCAAAATAACTCAACACACAGCCATTAATGTCTAAACTGCGTGAGTACACCCCTAAGTGAAAATGTCCAAATTGGGCCCAACTAGCCATTTCCCTCCCCGGTATCATGTAACTCGTTAGTGTTACAAGGTCTCAGGTTTGAATGGGGAGCAGGTGTGTTCAATTTGGTGTTATTGCTCTTACTCTCTCATACTGGTCACTGGAAGTTCAACATGGCACCTCATGGCAAATAACTCTGAGGATCAGAAAAAAAATGTTGCTCTACATAAACATGGCCTAGGCTATAATAAGATTGCCAGGACCCTGAAACTGAGCTGCAGCATGGTGGCCAAGACCATACAGGAGTTTAACAGGACAGGTTCCACTCAGAACAGGCCTCGCCGTGGTCGACCAAAGAAGTTGAGTGCACGTGCTCAGCATCATATCCAGAGGTTGTCTTTGGGAAATAGACATATGTGCTGCCAGCATTGCTGCAGAGCTTGAAGAGGTGGGGGGGTCAGCCTGTCAGTGCTCAGACCATACACCGCACCAAATTGGACTGCATGGCTGTCATCCCAGAAGGAAGCCTCTTCTAAAGACGATGCACAAGAAAGCCTGCAGTTTAGCTGAAGACAAGCAGACTAAGGACATGGATTACTGGAACCATGTCCTGTGGTCTGATGAGACCAAGATAAACTTATTTGGTTCAGATGGTGTCAAGCGTGTGTGGCAGCAACCAGGTAAGGAGTACAGACAAGTGTGTCTTGCCTACAGTCAAGCATGGTGGTGGGAATGTCATGGTCTGGGGCTGCATGAGTGCTGCCGGCACTGCAGTTCATTGAGAGAACCATGAATGCCAACATGTACTGTGACATACTGAAGCAGAGCATAATCCCCACCCTTCGGAGACTGGGCCACAGGGCAGTATTCCAACATGGTAATGACCCCAAACATACCTACAAGACAACCACTGCTTTGCTAAAGAAGCTGAGGGTAAAGGTGATTGACTGGCCAAGCATATCTCCAGATCTAAACCCTATCGAGCATCTGTGGGGCATCCTCAAACAGAAGGTGGAGGAGTGCAAGGTCTTTAACGTCCACCAGCTCCATGATGTCATCATAGAGGAGTGGAAGAGGACTCCAGTGGCAACCTGTGAAGCTCTGGTGAACTCCATGCCCAAGAGGGTTAAGGCAGTGCTGGAAAATAATGGTGGCCACAAAAAATATTCACACTTTGGGCCCAATTAAGACATTTTCACTTAGGTGTGTACTCACTTTTGTTGCCAGCGGTTTAGACATTCATGGCTGTGTGTTGAGTTATTTTGAGGGGACAGCAAATTTACACTGTTATACAAGCTGTACACTCACTACTTTACATTGTAACAAAGTGTCATTTCTTCAGTGCTCAAAGCCCAACCCAGCTGCTTTAGGTAGGTAGTCAAGGAGTAATAATCAGAGGTCACACTTGAAAAGACAAGAAGTAAGAGTCTACTTCCCCATTGGGGACACAACATTAACATTTTTTTTTTTTAGAAGTGTGGGATTTGCTTTGTTGTCTATTTCACTGCTGGGGATATCTCCGCTTATTTTCTGTGCACTCACTGGGACAAGAAATGAGAGAGAAACCCCCTACACGGGGACAAACTTTTACAGGGCTTCTGAATAATATATGTTTTTGAATTATTTAAAATCAGGATAATAAAGGCTCTCTACTAAATTACTGTAGAGTATAGCATTTCTATATGTCATCACTTTCATTGGAAATGTGAAAAAAGGGATAGTTCCATTTAAAAATAGAGAAAATTAAAATAATTCCTTTCTGCTTCCTTAAAGCAAATAGTGCATATTGAACCAATGAATTATAACCCAGTTAACATCTAAAATATAGAGCTGGGTGTTCCAGCTTGTACAGCCATTTCAGACTTGCAAGCCTTAATCACTGCAAGAAAAAGCCACCGTTGTTTCTATGGAATATTATGTTCTACCACCCTTTCCTTCCCTTATCTATTATCTAAGTATTTTAGGTCTTAACAAACTGGACATGATGCTATTCTGCAGCTATTAATATTCATCAGAGTGTACCAGATAGGTCATACTTGTAATATGTGTGTATTTTACATACAGGCAAGGACACTGGACACTTAATCCACCTGTTCCAACCAGCATAGGCATGACAACTCCCTAAAAGAACACAAGGGACTTTTGAAGGGGATGTACCCTTGAGAGAAGATACATGGCAAAAAATCATCCTTAGTAGCATATGGCTGTTTGCATAAACAACATTTTCAATAACGAATACGACAGTAAGCAAAGCACATACAAAGTATAACTTATGTTTTAACCTGTTTTAAACAATAGCCTGCTTGTCTGATACATTGGTCACAGGGATTGTTTTATGGAAAACACTTATCTATGGAGTCCAAAAAAAAAAGAAATAAAAATCTTTAGGCAACCAATATCACAAAGGATCCCCCACACAGTGTAAAGCACTATCAATAGTCTCCCCTTTAGTCCTAAAGTCACTGAGGACCTTTCACACCTTTGCTCATGCACTATTGCACTTTTATAACCAAATAAAATGTCTAGACATACAGCGCTAAATATATATTTTAAAGATGAATAAATACATGCATAAAAGTGCATAGAAACACATCAATCTTTTTTTTTTTTATTTTTTACAAAATTCTTGCAAATTATGCACAACATTAAAATATATAAATGTACAATTTAATAAAAAGTGTCTAAAACAAACTTTGCAGTGCAGCCAATCAGCCTTTAATTTTTATTTTCTAAGCTGTATGGAAAAAGTAAAAAAACAGAAGCTGACTGGTTATTATGGGCAATGGCACCAGTTGAGAAAGAACTTGTCTCAGACACTTTTTATTAATTCCCTCCATAGTGCCTATCCACCATAATAGTGTCCATCGTGTGTCCCATGTGAAAGATGTGAAAAAATAGTACATATCCACAAACACCAGGGCGTGTTCCCCAAAATTAAGCCAACTCACCAGAATCCAATGATCCTTTTTATTAACAGCACTTGCAATATTATACTTCACTTTTACAGAGTCAATGGTGTACCCTTTCTTTAAAAAACACTCCTGATCATTAACAGACTGAAACACATTGGTAAAAGAAATTCCCATGGCGTAAAAATGTATAGTTAGACTCATTCTGGTACTTTCTGCTTCTGTGTGTGTGGCTGCCCCTCTTGGCTTCACAATGCCTTCCCAACACGTTTTGTCTTAGAAGACTTTTTCAGGAGCAGTCCTGTACATTTATGATGTGCTTAACAGCATGTGGTTGACATACGTGGTATTTTGTTTATGTGTGTTAGTATTTGGTCATAGGGTAGACAGAGGAACATTGCATAATATAGATTTTCTTGCAGTAAATTAAATGACCCCATAAAGACCCCATGCATTGTAAAGAATCCTAGAGCAAGGTTATAGGGACATTTTCAGCCTATTCTTGCTATGTCAGCAATCCCAGTTGTAAGAGAGAGGGTTCTTTGAAGATGTATAAAGCAACCTTGAACCACATGTAGATTTGTTGCACCAGCATTTACTTCAATCTTTACAGACAGCCCAAAACATTCTGGCAAGCTAAAACTTTCAGACACATCACAATAACACCACTGAGCTGCCCACAATGATACATAGTATGACCTTATGAAACTCTTGGCAACAATGTTTCATTTTACTGGTAACATTTTAGAGATGATATATATTGACATGTAACCATTGTGTTAGACAAAAGCAATGTTTGGGCTAACTGACTTAACAGTGTAGATATCGTGTGATATACTGTATAGGGGCTCTCCCTCTCTTCAAAGGCCGACACCAAATACATTTCCATTGCTCTTAGAATTCAAGGTGATAGAAACAGGAGTAAATACAGGGAGAACAAATATATACTTTTTGGACAATTCTAAATGACAAGTGAACTTCTATAAAAAGTACACTGGTTCAGCACCAACTATAGACCCTAAACCCCTGGCCCCCAACCTGGGACCCAGGGGCCACATGCAGCCCTTTACCTTATTTAGTTTGGTCCTCAGGGCCCCTGCAGACATTCACTCAAGTTACACTATTGCCCTGTTATAGCAGTGCTGTCTAACAGTCTCATGTAATGTGTCTGCAGTCTATTACTGTTTGTTCAAGCATGTCCCCATTCTCCAACAACTCCTATATCATATTCACAGTCTCTAATAGTCTCCTGCACTCTTTGACCATCTGCTTGTATCACATCCATAGTCTCTAACCATTTCTTGTATCATATCTGCAGTCTCTGACCATCTCTTGTATCATGCCCATAGTCTCTGACTATCTCTTGTATCACATCCATAGTCTCCAACCATTTCTTGTATCATATCTGCAGTCTCTGACCATCTCTTGTATCATGCCTGCAGTCTCTGACCATCTCTTGTATCACATCCGCAGCCTCTCACCATTTTCTGTAGTATGTCTGCAGTCTCTGACCATCTCTTGTATCATCCCTGCAGTTTCGGACCATCTCTTGTTTTATGCCTGCAGTCCCTAACCATCTCTTGTGGTACGCCTGCAGTCTCTGACCATCTCTTGTATCATATCTGCAGTCTCTCACCATCTTTTGTATCATGTCTGCAGTCTCTCGCCATCTCTTGTATCATATCTGCAGTCTCTGACCATCTTTTGAATCACATCTGCAGTCTCTCACCATTTTCTGTAGTATGTCTGCAGTCTCTGACCATCTCTTGTATCATCCCTGCAGTCTCTGACCATCTCTTGTATCATCCATCATCATCTCTGGCCATTACTTGTATTATGCCTGCAGTTTCTGACCATCTCTTCTATCATATCCACAGTCTCTGACAATCTCCTGTATCATGCCTGCAGTCTCTGACCATCTCTTGTTGCATGTCTGCAGTCTCTGACCATATCTCGTATCATGTATGCATTCTCTTACCATCGCTTGTAAAATGTCTGCAGTCTCTGACCATCTCTTGTATCATGTATGCATTCTCTTACCATCGCTTGTATCATGTCTACAGTCTCTGACCATCTCTTGTATCATGCTTGCAGTCTCTGACCATCTCCTGTAGCATGCCTGCAGTCTCTGACCATCTCTTGTATCATATCCACAGTCTCTGACCATCTTCTGCAGTATGTCTGCAGTCTCTGACCATCTCTTGTAAAATCCCTGCAGTCTCTGACAATCTCTTTTCTATCATATCTTATGTCTTAGACCATATTTTATATCATGCCTGCAGTCTCTGACATCTCCTGCAGTATATCTACAGTCTCTGCCCATCTCTTGTATCATGCTTGCAGTCTCTGACCATCTCCTGTATCATGCCTGCAGTCTCTGACCATCTCCTGTATCATGCCTGCAGTCTCTGACCATCTCTTGTATCATGCTTGTAGTCTCTGACTATCTCTTGTATCATGCCTGCAGTCTCTGACCATCTCTTGTATCAAGTCTGCAGTCTCTGACCATCTCTTGTATCAAGTCTGCAGTCTCTGACCATCTCTTGTATTATGTCTGCAGTCTCTGATCATCTTTGCATCATGTCCACAGTCTTTGACCATACTATAGTCTTTGACTACAATATATCCTGTTGTGTGTCTGCTTTCTTAATAAATATTCACTGAATTTTATGTGAGGTGATGTTGGAGGTCACACTTAAGGCCCCATTTTGAGAGAGTTGACCACCACTGCCCTAAACTATCCAGTAACCTTCTTTACCTACACAGCTGTAAGGGTGCTGCCTATAGTAACCATGTATCAAAGGGTCTCCATACACATTACAATCTGGCCAAACAATCTTTGTACAATCAATTTCACATTTACCAAGACTATGTAATATGAGGATCTACCTAACCTATCCAATCAATTTGTATCCAGCCAGACAGACCCTAAACTACATAGTTTTTGGAACAGCTAAAGAAGATTGTACAATAAGATTGCAACATGTGTGGTGAACTTTATTCTCCTTATAAAAATTCACTGTTGAAGTTAGGTTTGAAGCTGATACGTTTAAAACCATTGTTTTATATCTATGTTTTACTAAATAAATATAAACAAATACATCCTTTATTTTACAAATAAACATCTAATACATTACAAAGGATCCCCGCACCATTATAAGTTATGTAAAAACACAGCAGAGCTACTTGTTTTGAGCCACCATTTGTCTGAATCTTCTGAGACTTCTAATAAAAGATGACTTCTTGCATCAAAAAAGCAAACTGAAGTCTTTAAAATGTGAAAAGGAGTCTAAACACCACCTGCTGGTATAAAAGCAGACAGAAAAATATCAACTTGATTAATTTCATGTTGACCTGAGTAAAAAATTGTTAAAATATATTTTTTTACATAAAACCTTTTTGGAGTTAAAAAAAAAGCTTAAAAAAACCTTTTCATTTTGTAGAAATCATGTGACTGTTTTCAATACCGTTCTGTGGTTAACATCCCTCAAGTTCAACTCCCTCCTCTTCCTAATACTTAACCACTTAAGCCCTGAACCATTTGGCTGGCCAAAGACCAGAGCACTTTTTGCGATTCGGCACTGCGTCGGTTTAACTGACATTTGCGCGGTCGTGCGGCGTGGCTCCCAAACAAAATTGATGTCCTTTTTTTCCCCACACATAGAGCTTTCTTTTGGTTGTATTTGATCACCTCTGTGTTTTTTTTTTTTTTTTGTGCTATAAACAAAAAAAGAGCGACAATTTTGAAAAAAAAAAGCTATATTTTTTACTTTTTGCTATAATAAATATCCCCCAAAAATATATATAAAAACATTTTTTTTTCCTCAGTTTAGGCCGATACATATTCTTCTACATGTTTTTGGTAAAAAAAAATTGCAATAAGCGTTTATTGATTTATTGATTGGTTTGCACAAAAGTTATAGCGTCTACAAAATAGGGGATAGTTTTATGGCATTTTTATTAATATTTTTTTTTTTACCAGTAATGACGGCAATCAGCGATTTTTATTGTGACTGCGACATTATAGCAGACACATCGGACAATTTTGGGACCATTCACATTTATACAGCGATCAGTGCAATTAAAAATGCATTGATTACTGTGTAAATGTGACTGGCAGTGAAGGGGTTAACCACTAGGTGGCACTGTAGGAGTTAAATGTGTCCTAGGGAGTGATTCTAACTGTGGGGGGGGAGGGGCTGTGTGTGACATGACACTGATCACCGCTCCCAATTACAGGGAACTGTGATCAGTGTCATTAGGCAGAACAGGGAAAATGCTTGTTTACATCAGCATTTCCCCATACTTCCTCTCTGTGAGACGATTGCAGGTATCCCCACGGACATGAAGTGCACCCGCAAGCTGCTTCTTAAAGGGCAACGTACAGGTACGTTAATCTGCCTGTATGTGCCATTCTGCTGCAGTATATCTGGTGAGGCGGTCGGGAAGTGGTTAAATAGGCTTGAGGTTTTTCCTTTTGGGATAAAAGTTTTACATAAAAAAAATAAAAGCTTCTCATTGTGAGCACTCCTGTCAGTATTAAATTGTTTGTTCCAACCCCCTAACTGATACATCTGCAGGATAATTTGGTCTGTTGAAAAAGAACAGACCTACTGCCTGGATCACCAGGTGAAAACAAAGGAAGGAAAACCTAAAAAAGAAAATTAATTAAGCCATCACATCTAAGAACTGGTAAACTGATAATTGATTGAATGAATCATCCCCTTTAACTCATAGGTAGTCTAATGAATGTTTTGAAAAGAACAAATTTCCACAAGTGTAAGGCCAGCTTTACGTTGGTTTAGCTTGGACAGATGTAAGTATACATGTTCCATATCCAGCTGATTTCTATGGAAGCGGAGAGTTACAGTCGTAGTCACCGTTACTACAATGATCCTTGTCGTCTTTCAGGTCTTGTGCTGCATAGTACCCACAGGAAACCACTTGCTTGGCATAGGTGCCATTTGGTAAATGCTTTGCATTTGCTCAATTAATTAAAAGTGTTGTCTGATTGGAAGTGCCGGAGAGGTGGCGCAGTGATATTGTGATCTCTTTCTCCAGTCACAGAATGCCTTGCATTTATTGAGAAAAATGCAAGATATTGTCGACAGCGCCCATGCTGAACCATGACCCCCCCCTCCGCCTGTGGTCACTATGGCACAGGGCAGCAGCTCCACATGTGATCTGGAAGATGGAGAGGATCACTGTAGTAATCTCTAGCTTTCATAAGTATGGAATATGCACACTTTCAGGCCTCATGCGCACTGGGTGTTTGCCTAGCTCCTCTGAACGCATTTTCCCCTGGGAGGAGAAAACCAGCTTATAGAAAACACACCTAAAGCCACATTTTGCAAATGTGTTTAGAAGCACCAAGTGTTTGGGCGTTCATTCATTCCATTAGCCAGAATATTCATTTATTCTACCACTGAAATGAATAAGTGTCCAAGTGCTAAACGTGCCCAACGATTAGGCACATCAGGTGTTTTTTTCTGCGTCCAAATGCTTGTAAACGCCTATGTGTGCATGGACACATAGGCTAACATAGAGAGGCATTTAGAAGCAGAAAAAAGCAGCATTTTTGACATCCCATGTCCATGAGGTCATATTGGTCCAAGTCGAAAACGGTGGGATTTACTAACACTTGAGAATGCAAAATCTGGTGCAGCTGTCCATGGTAGCCAATCAGCTTCTAACTTCAGATTGTTCAATTAATCTCTTCCCAACCGTGCTATAGCCAAATGACGGCTACAGCGTGGTCGTACATTGCCGGGTCCTCCCATGATCCTTACTGCAAAGGTCAGTTACAGATGAGGGAAGTGGCCATGTGTTTGTACTATTGGAATACTGGTGAGGGGACGTACTGGACACCTTTGCTGCCATGGTGCTATATGCTGGGTGTCCAGTGCACCCCTGTGCTTTTAAGGAGGGTTGGGCTCCCTCCAGGCTCACCTGCCCTCTGCCTATCCATTATAATGCATGTTCTTCCACTGTGGAGGATCACAAAACTTAGAGTTAGGACTACAGAACACTGCGGTACCTTGACAGGGCTCTGTCGCTTATGCATGTATCTACAAATGTATGCAGACTAAACCCCTGTTTTTAATGCAGACTGTTAGACAGGACAATTCGGTTGGACGCAGACTGGTCGGTAAGTCGAGCTGGTAATTTCTTTGGTTTTGTTTTGCATGCGTTGCCCTTCCATGTGCTCCTTACTGCAAAGACCAGTTATAGGTGAGGGCAGTGGCCATTTGCTTGTACCCATGATTGCGCTCCCTACGCACCCCCTGTGGCGTGCATCAGCAGGGATGTGTGATTGCAGAGTCCTTCGGCCACAGCTGATCGCAGATCAGTGTAAAGAGTCAATCACAGCGGCTCTTTACCATGTAATCAGCTGTGTCCAATCACAAAGTAAACAGGATTTGCTGATTATCGGCTATCCTCTTCTTACACTGACAACGCATGAGGAGAGGGGAGCTGGTAAGCGGCAATCCACACAGGGGACATCTACACTAATCATCAGTGTCCGCATTATCACAGCCCCAACAGTGTCCATCAGTGCTGCCATTCATTGCAGCCTATCAGTGGTGCCCCACCGGTGCCCATCAGTGTAGCCTCACTAGTGCTGCCTATCAGTGCCACCCCACCGGTGCTCATCAGTGTAGCCTCAGCAGTCCCCATTAGTGCAGCCTCACCAGTGCCCATCAGTGCAGCCTCACCAGTGTAGCCTCACTAGTGCCCATCAGTGCAGCCTATCATTGCGGCCTCACCAGTGCAGCCTATCATTGCGGCCTCACCAGTGCCCATCAGTGCAGCCTATCAGTGTAGCCTCACCAGTGCCCATCAGTGCAGCCTATCAGTGTAGCCTCATCAGTGGAGCCTATCAGTGTAGCCTCACCAGTGCCCATCAGTGTAGCCTCACCAATGCCCATCAGTGCAGCCTATCATTGTGGCCTCACCAGTGCAGCCTATCAGTGTAGTCTCACCAGTGCCCATCAGTGCAGCCTCACCAGTGCCCATCAGTGCAGCCTATTAGTGTAGCCTCACCAGTGCCTATCAGTGTAGCCTCACCAGTGCCCATCAGTGCAGCCTATCAGTGTAGCCTCACCAGTGCAGCCTATCAGTGTAGCCTCACCAGTGCAGCCTCACCAATGCCCATCAGTGCAGCCTATCAGTGTAGCCTCACCAGTGCAGCCTCACCAATGCCCATCAGTGCAGCCTATTATTGCGGCCTTAACAGTGCAGCCTCAGCAGTGCCCATCAGTGCAGCCTATCAGTGTAGCCTCACCAGTGCCCATCAGTGCAGCCTATCAGTGTAGCCTCACCAGTGCAGCCTCACCAGGGCAGCCTATCAGTGTAGCCTCACCAGTGCAGCCTCACCAATGCCCATCAGTGCAGCCTATCATTGCGGCCTTAACAGTGCTCATCAGTGCAGCCTATCAGTGTAGCCTCAGCAGTGCAGCCTCACCAGTGCCCATCAGTGCAGCCTATTAGTGTAGCATCACCAGTGCAGCCTCACCGGTGCAGCCTATCAGTGTAGCCTCACCGGTGCAGCCTATCAGTGTAGCCTCACCAATGCCCATCAGTGCAGCCTATCATTGCGGCCTCACTAGTGAAGGAGAAAAATTACTAATTTACAAAAATAACAGAAACAAAACTTTTTTTTTTTTCAAAATTTTCAGTCTTTTTTCGTTTGTTTAGCAAAAAATAAAAACCCAGTAATGATTGAATACCATCAAAAGAAAGCTTGATCTGTCTAAAAAAATGATAGCAATGGGGGTTATTTACTAAAGGAAAATCCACTTTGCACTGAAAGTGCAGTTGCTGTAGATCCGAGGAGGACATGCAAGGAGAATAAAAAACAGCATTTTATCTTGCACATGATTGGATGAAAAAATCAGCAGAGCTTCCCCTCATTTCAGATCTACCCCTCAGATTTACAGCGACTGTACTTCCAAGTGCACTTGCAGTGCAAAGTGGATTTGCCTTCCGTAAATAACCCCCAATGTCATATGAGTACAGTGTAGCATGACCGTACAATTGTCATTTAAAGCGTGCCAGCGTGCTGAAAGCTGAACACTGGTCCGGGTAAGAAGGGGGTGAAAGTGCCCAGCAGGCAAGTGGCTAAGCTTCGACAATAAAACCTGGAAGCTGATTGTCTACCATGCAGAGCTGCACCAGATTTCACACTCTCCAGTTTTAGTAAATCAACCCCTATGTATCTCCACAATAAGATTCCTAGCTGGAGTTCAGCTTTGATGGATGCGTGTGTAATAATATAGTAAAAGCTCCTTATGAGGTAAAATGAAAAGTTAGTTTCGAGGTGAATTAGCTGTGACTGAAAAGTGTCAGCCCCCATTGCTCTGCATGCTAAAGCCCCCCCCCCCCCCCCCCGTATTGTGGTGTCACACCTGTGTGCACACATCTTCCACACACCCCAGTGACAATACGTTCCGTGCTGCCGGCCACTGACATCCTTATTTACTCTCCGCACCTCCTCTCAGAGCGGGGATTGTGCCTGAAAGGGCGCCTGTCCTTTGCCGCTGCCTGCACCCTCCCCGGCACTGCCTTGCCAGCGGAAGAGCGCGTGCGCAGGGCGGCAGATTTGGCGGGAGGGGGGCGTGCCCAATGTGCTTTTGTTTTAGGGGGAAATCTGTGTTTACAGTCCTTGAAGTAAACCTGTCCCCTCCTCAGACTCCTCCCCCTCTCCCCCGGAATGGGCTCTCCTCCTTTTTTTCTCCAAGCCCCGCACTCTCAGTGCACTGTAATCCTCTGAGCAGGGAGCACACTCACCTCACTCTCCCCTGACCTTCACCTCAGGATGGCCAGGAGACTCAGGAACAGGTAATGACAAGTCATACACATAGCTCACCTTCTACAGCCTGACACCTGGCTGGACCCTTCTTATTACACTGTGCCGGGCACACATGAGACATGTGCGGGATACAGAAGAGGAGGACAGGCACCTGTTGTCTGCCCCCACCATTGCCATGTAGTAACAGGTGGATGAAGGAGCTCCTTCCTTCTCCTCTCAGCACACCACACGTGGTTCCAGCACTCAGCGCTGTCCTATACGGGACTTTCCTCACTACTGACCGACATCCCACCCATCAGCACAGTACGAACACTTCTATAGGGGGAACACAGGACACAGCATCCAGCTGCTGCTTTCCTCCACAGATAGTTCTCTGTGATGTGTTCTTATGTATAGAGATCGGTTTGATCTGTGTATAGTGCACAGAGGTGGGGGAGATAGAGAAATAGAAATATATATGGATGGCAGTATTCATAAACCTATAGGGCTCATTAATACTAAACACTGAATGTACAGCTTCCAATGTCAGATCTGGAACATTAAAGTGAAAGTGAATTGCTGTAGATGGTGCATTGCACCTGGAGATATATGTGTATATAGTGCAAAGGTGTGGTATTGGAAGGATTACTGTATTGATTAGTCTTTGATCTTGACGGTATATCAATATTATACAATGACTATAGAACATCCAAAGTCAGATCTGGGCCATAGAACTGAAAATGAATTGCTGCAGATGGTGCATTGTTGCAAAACATGTATGTGCATAATGCAGAGGTGGGGTATAGGAAGAATTGCAGTATTGATTAGTCTTTGATCATTAAAGGTATATCGATAATATGCAACAAATGTAGACCATCTAAAGTCAGGTCTGGGCCATAGAACTGAAAATGAATTGCTGTAGATGGTGCATTGTTGCAAAACATATGTGTGTGTGTGTATGTAATGTAAAGGTGGGGTATAGGAAGGATTACTGTATTGATTAGTCTTTGATCATGAAGGTATATAAATATTATACAATGACTATAGAACATCCAAAGTCAGATCTGGGCCATAGAACTGAAAATGAATTGCTTTAGATGGTGCATTATTGCTAGACATCTGCCTATAGTGCAGAGCTGGGGTATAGGAACAATTGCAGTATTAATTAGTCTTTGATCATTAAAGGTATATCAGTATTATACATTGAATGTAGAGCACTCAAAGTCTGATCTGGGCCATTGAACTGAAAATGAATTGCTGTAGATTGTGCATTGTTGCTAGACATGTAGATAGATAGATAGATAGATAGATAGATAGATAGATAGATAGATAGATAGATAGCAGTACTGATAACATTACTATCCAAAGGGCTCATCTGTACTAAGCACTGAATGTAGAGTTTCCAGTTTCAGATCTGGGCCATTGAACTGAAAATGAATTGCTGTAGATTGTGCATTAATGCTTGACATGTATACATGTGCAGAGGTGAGGTATAGAAAGTATTACAGTATTGATAAACCTTAGATCTAGAATGCTTGTTAATAATACTTACTGAATGTAGAGTATCCAATATCATATATGAGCCATTGAACTGAAAATGACTTGCTTTAGTTGTGTGCACTGTTCTTAGAGATGTGGCTATAGGAAAGTTACAGTATTGGTCCTTCTCCCATATACTATATACTGAATGTAGAGCATCTCATGTCACATCTGGGCTATAGAACAGAGAATGAATTACTTTGTGCATTGTGTGTGCAGTGCAGTGGTATAGTGGGTATTGAAGTATAATTAGTCTTTGATCTAGAAGCTTATCAATACTAAACACAATGAATACAGAACATCTGATGTCATATCTGGCCCATTGAACTGGAAATGAATTGCTGTAGATGGTGCTTTGCATTTTATGAGCATGTGCCAGTGTAGCGGCTGCACTGTTGTAACGTGTCATTGTTGGCTTGGCCCGTTCTCTGCAGGAGAGGAGGATGATTGGTTTTCTGACACAGCTCGCTTTTCTATGATTGTTTTACCTGTAGAGAAACCTGTTTCAAAAGCCATAGTCACTGTATATGGTTGTGTCATTTTTGCCCAATAGTATCTCATATATGTGTGCTTTCATTTTGGCTCCTAGTGTGGTTACTCTATTGCTGGAAAGTGGAATATCGGTTATCTGTCCACTGCATGCATGTATTTGTATGCTGATAGGAGAGTTAATGGCTTGCTTTAGGGGCAATTCAAATTTAGTTTAATTGGTCTTGAAAAAGAGCGGTGCGCCCTGTGCCCCTGATGGGAATGGAGCCCTTGTGGACTTGAACTTGCTCTTGTTGCCTTTTGTATTTGCACTAAAACATGTTCTGCTGCTTGATTATTGATGGTATCTATAGGACTCAAATATTAGATCCTAGCTTATAAATATGTGATCACTGGGTCAATGCATTTGCTTTTTATCTGTGAATGTAAACAGGGCAAGTCAATCCATATCAATTAGTAAATACATCTAACCTAGCATGGGTTAGTTACCTATAAATTGGCATGGTGAAGTCAGATATAAGCTCCTAGATTACATTGTGTGGTTATTATGTTTAAGCATTTACTTTTTTTCTGTGAATAGGAACAGTGCAAGTCATTACATTTTTTATAATTATTATTATTGGTACTTATAGTGCCAGTGAATTTATGCAGCGGATCATTCCATCATGCAACATCAGTCCTTGCCCCCAAGGAGCTTACAATCTAAGGTCACTAACTCACATTCATTCATACACATACTAGGGCCAATTAAGACAGGAGCCAATGAGCCTAGCAGCATGTCTTTAGATTAGTAAATGCTTTGGACATCATTTAACATAGCAGAGGTTAATTACCTACACATTGGCATGGTGGACTCAGATATTAGATCCTAGTTTACAATGTGTGATTATTAAGTCTATGGTTAAATACTCCAGGCATTAGAGTGGTGGACTCAGATATTAGATCCTAGTTTACAATGTGTGGTTATTACATTTATGAATAATTACTTAGAGTGGTGTCATCTTGGCCTATTTGTAAAAGCGGCAGAACATCCCCCACCCATGTGGCCACCTATCTTCCCTTTCACCTCTTAGACCATTGCATAACTGAGTTCCTTCCAAACGTATAACTTACTGCTTACCTTACTCTAACCACAGTCTGATGACACCAAATATTTAACCCGCTCTTTTGTTGGCAGTACTGTATGAACTGTGCTAAAACAAAGAACATGCATGTATCTGCCTTCAACTGTCTTTGGGTTGAATCTTTTTGGCTTCTAAATTCTGTAGATACTTGCACTATCACACAGATGATCTCTTTTTCACAGTGTAGTTTCATTTGACATCATCTTTTTCCATAGAGAGACATCTGTTCCAACACTGCACTTTTAACTAAGAAGGGTATCTTTGAAACACTTGAATTAGTTTCCTGTCAGAAGACATGCTCTCCTTTATTAATGGAACGTGTATCAGAACCCAAGTGCAGAACGTGTGCAGCCAGAATATTTTAGCCGTTCTTAGGCGCTACTTTTTATGTTTTAATTTTTTTGACAGGCGGCTTGCAATTGTATGAGAACACCAAGATTTTTCCTTTCACTTAGATATTGCTAATGGGGGAAACCCCTTAGTCATAAATTAGGCTGACCTAGTAATTCTAAAACAGCCTGTGCTATTTTGGAAGGGGTCTCAAGTAGAACAAGCAAGATTAAAAAAAAAAAAAAAAAAAAAAAGGACATCACTGCAAAAAGGAAGACGGACTTCTTTTTGACTTTCAGCTTTGCAGCACTTTGGTAAACACTGCTTTTGTCTTCTGGCCCATGAAGTGCGGGTGTGTTGGCAATTGTGTTTGTTTACAAAACAACGTGATAGCAGTGGCTTTTGGCCAAATACATATTTTGAAAAGGGAGCTTGTAGATCTGTCTGACTTTTCTCATTAGTGTTATGAGTCGATTTAATGTATCTCTTAAACATTTGATCTGGCCATTGAAGGGTCATGCTGATATACACGTTAAGCCTTTTTTTTTTTTTTTTTTTACTAAAGTAGTGCAAAAATTTGGTGTTTGAAAGCTTTTCTCATAAAAGGTGATATCTTTGGGTAGCTACAGCAAGCCCTATTGTAGGTAATGATGTGAGAGGTTTGTGCATTTGTGGGAGTGTTTATTAGTCATACCCAAGTTAAAGTGGTTGTAAACCTCAGGCATGAAATATGAACAAAGCATATCCCTCTGTAATGTGTACTGAAAGCACTAAGGCTGGGTTCACACTAGCTGCGGTTGTGGCTCGCAGCAGGGGTCTGGTGCGTCCCTGTTCTTCATTTCAGGGGCGAATCGGGTCCTAATTTTTGCCTGAATTCGGAGCTGAAACAGAACCAGTGACACATATGACCCTTTTCCAGTGCAGACCGCGGCCGCCCCAGAGGGAAACCTGCATCCAATTCACATAAGTGTGAACCCAGCCTGGATTCGTGAGGAGCCACTGTACTAACTATGCAATGTTAGTACATCGATCTCCTCCACTGAGCTATTGTGCTGGCTTCTGTCAGACTGGCTGCCGTACACACGAACCAAATGTTGGCTGGTTTTATTGAACCAGCCCATGCCACCTGATATTCGACCTGGGTGTACAGCCCATAAGTGTAATTTCTGTCTGCTGCTTCGTTCCTCTGCTAGCAGCATGAATCGCTTCTGACAATTTTTCCTGACACCAAGAGAAAAAAGGTGACGGGGGGGGGGGACCTCCAACTGATTGACAGCCTCAGCTCTGTTTATGTGTGCGGTGTGAAGGGGTGTGTTTCTCTTTTCTCCAATCAGCTGTGAGAGCTCTCCTCACTGAGTTCTGCATAGTGTAACTTCAACTCTCCGCCCCCTTTTTTCGGTACTCTCAGACAAGCTTTATGATTTCTGCACCTTGAACAAATGTAGAGAAGGGGAAGACTGCAGATAAACGGGTACAAAGTATGTAGGAGGATTTGTTTCATCCCTGTGTATCACCTGAGGATAGTCCCTTCACTGGGTATATGTAAGGGCTTGATAAATAGCAACATTATGACATATATTTGGAAGTGTAATGGTGGGTCCCGTTGTTGCTGTGGTTTGAACAGGACTGAAAGAACATTTTCTGCTGCCTTCAGTGAAAGACCCATCTGTCAATTTGCTGTCTTTCTCCAAGTTTTTGTATTTTTCCTGAAATAGTTTGCAAAGTATAAACTATTGTAAAGTTGTCCTAAGTATAGATAAATACGGCATAAAGGTCAGATTGTAAGCTCCTTACTTCACTCACAAGAAGGCGAAGACAAAAGTTTGGGTTGGCTCCAAAGAGTCACAAATGCTGGAGTATTTCATAAAGCAGATAAAGAATCTCAGGCCTGCCTGTGTAAATGACACACAATATCAGGCTCTTTTTACTATCCTTAGACATTCAGGCTTATTTTGACTTTATTGGTGGAAAGGTTGCCAAATGTGCAATTTGCCACTCATCTGACAGCAGAAGCAGGTCTGAACATGTAGAGCACTGAGCAGTCTGCCAGGACCTTTCTCTTGTATCTGTGGATACCAAAAACAGTAGAACCTGTTCACAGTATCAGACCAGCAAAGTAGCGTGCAAAATCTTGTCGTGCAAGATTTCCAGATTTTCAGGTGAAACTCTTCCTTTTTTTTTTTTTTTTAAGTGATTTTGTAACAGGGGGATGGTGAATAAAGATAAAATATGACTTTCTGATGTGATGCCTGTGTCTGCCTGCAGCTTATACAGCTCAGAGGAAGATGATGACGACATAGAAATGTACGAACATGATTATGATGGCATGCTTTCCAAAGGAAAACGACACTTGGGAAAAACACGATGGACACGCGAGGAGGTAACTTGTTGCTGTATGGTTGATGATCACTGGTATAGATTTATTGTTTGCTCTGGGGTTCGTTTTATGTACCATGATTTCTTCAGGGGCTCTAACCTCATCGACTTACTTAGGCATTCAAGTTCAAGGTTTGTATTAGAGTGGTTGCTTAGCGAGTGACAGGGAGTGACCTGTTATTATTTTTTAAGTTAACTGGCAGCTAGTCTTCTGAGCTGTTTGCTTACTGATGTATTGTCATACAAAACCAAAGAGCAGCCTTTGTTTTTACCAGCTATCATACATTCAGATATTATGCATTACCTTTAATCGCTTGCACAATATGCATTAAGGCAGGGGTCTCCAAACTTTCTAAGCAAAGGACCAGTTTTTTGTCCTTCAGACCTTATGGGGGCTGGACTGTGGCCAGCGGGAGTGGAAATTTTCCTGGCATCGGTGGGAGTAAACATTACATTTGATATTAGGTGGAGGAATAGTGCCCCATCATCTGTATCACCAGACACCATAGACCAGATATGGGGAGGAGGCCAGATACAGCTACATTTCTGCTTAGGAAAAAGGGGAAAAAAACTGTGCTAAGTGATAGGTTGTAAATGAAACACCTAAAATGATGCGATAATATATCAATTACATAGCATAGTGAAAAAGCAGCGACTCTGACAATATGACACCCATATATCGCTAAAAATAAAAAACAGAAGAATCGCGCTAATATAAATTAAAAAAAAGGGCATAGAAACAGCGAACACAAATTAAGAACAGTGTCAAATGCAAATTAAACTGAAATTCAATATAAATGAACACAAAATACGGCAGCATCCAGGGTTGACCACCCATGTGACCTAGAAGTCCATAAATGAGTGAACTAAATAATAGTCTCAAATGGTGGCATCTATATGTAACCACCCATGTGAAAAAGGGGATCCAAGTGAATAAATAATATTCCTCCGTGAAAAGCAGTCCACCACCAAGAATGGAAGGGGTTACTCCTGGAAGACGTGATGTTGTCACAGGGCGGAGCAGGACGACAGGATGACGTCACCTCCAATCTGTGCTCGATCTCCAGCAGGACGGGTCTGTACGGCCAACGGACCGGACTTACTTTTTTGTAATTTATATTAGCGCGATTCTTCTGTTTTTTATAACATTTCTGGTTACCTGGCCAAAAATATTGGACTATAATAGTGGAATAATATTTAAAGATAACTTTTTTTGCATTGTTACAGGATGAGAAGCTGAAGAAATTAGTAGAACAGAATGGCACAGAAGATTGGAAGGTTATTGCTAGCTTCCTTCCGGTAAGTCTGCAAATAAGTACAGAGAAGTCTGATCAATATACAGTACATACTTCATTAATACACTTAAAACAGGTAAAAATTGCTGGTATAACAATGGAATAATGCTGATCTCTGTTTGTTTCTATCGTCAAAGAATCGGACAGATGTTCAGTGCCAGCATCGGTGGCAGAAAGTTTTAAACCCTGAACTTATTAAGGGACCATGGACCAAAGAAGAAGACCAGCGGGTAAGCCATCTACAATCTTTCTGTTCACTGATTATACAGCCATTTTGTTCTGTGTGTTAAAAGAAACCCAAGTATAGCCCAAACATTACCCTTTGTTTGGAATAAAGTTGGGAAGTGCTAGAACCTCTCTCATGTATTCATTTGCTGTCAGTGGGGCTGATTTACTAAAACTGGAGAGTGCTAAATCTGGTGCAGCTGTACATGGTAGCCAATCAGCTTCTAACTTCAGCTTGTTCAATTAAGCGTTGACAAAAAAAAAAAAACTGGAAGCTGATTGGTTTCTATGCAGAGCTGCACCAGATTTTGCACTCTCCAGTTTTAGTAAATCAACCCAATAGTTGCCATTTGGGAGATTTCCCAACCTTTCTGACCAGCAGACCACACATGAAGACCATTAGAACAAAACTCCCCAGTGGGGTCACATGTAAGCAAAGCAAACATTTAAACTCCCCCATATGTTTTCAAAATATACATTTTTTTTACTTGGCCTCTACAGTTATACATCAGTCAAAATGTAATAAAATTGAACCTTGATATGCGTACGCGGAGCACAGCCTACCTACTTAGTACAGTAGTGTTTTATCCAGCCAGTGCTGTAGTATACCAGCCCATCCTAGTCCTTTCTGTTAGTAATGTGGTGGTCTGAGGAAGCGCTGTTTTTCAAGCAGGAGAACTATACCCAAACACAGGCACTGAAGGTTTCTTGCAGATGTAATACAAAAACTAGTGTCTAACTCTAACAGAGAGGGTTACACAGTACATTTTTCTAGAAGTAAACTCCCAGTGTCCTTGTGAGTTCCCCTCTGGATTCTAGATGTAGTGGCTTAAAGAAAGACCAGTTTAAAGTAAATTTGGTGGACTTGCAGACTTTAGCATAGTTCCAGGACTTGCTGGATAGCATTATTTGGCACAGCGCTTGGTTTCTTTTCTTGCCTGAAAATGCTCTTTACATTTAATTAAAAAAAAATATTTTAGGAAAAGTGTATGAATCAAAAAGTAAAGCATATACATTCACCACTGATATTTTGATCACTGCTGTCATGTTTTTATCTTTATTTAAGTGTTACGAATTATTATATTTCTTAGGTGATCGAACTAGTACAGAAGTATGGCCCCAAACGCTGGTCTATAATTGCCAAGCACTTAAAAGGGAGGATTGGTAAGCAATGCAGAGAGAGATGGCACAATCATCTGAATCCAGAAGTGAAGAAGACCTCCTGGACAGAGCAAGAGGACAGAATAATATACGACGCACACAAACGTCTTGGAAATAGATGGGCAGAAATTGCCAAGCTTCTTCCTGGGAGGTAATAGAACAGGCATTCCATAAACATTGTTCTGATTAACTGTGGATTCAAATAGTATTGCTGGCTGTTTTTCCTTATTTTTTTACTCAAGCTTGTTTTATAGGCGAACAAAATTTGTTTCCAGGTCTTTCATTTGCTGTTTAATACATTTTTATTGTTGTAAGCCTAATCCACTGAAACCCAGTAAAATGTCTTATTACTTAAAAATATTCACTTAGGCAGTACAGCATGCTTTAATTAAAAAGGAAAAGGTCTTGTATAGCTTGGAACTGTATGTTAGTTTGCTAAAGAGCAACTCCACGTTTACAGCTCCCTAGATTGCAATTATTTTAATTATAATGCATCTAAACCCAAAAACAAAAAAATATATTTTAGCTTTAAATGTGATGGCTGCATTAGGTTGCATTTTCAGGCTTTTTTCTCTTTATTTTTTTCCTAGTGATCTGGCAAATAACACACTCCTTGTCCCTGGGTGGCCATATTTACTTGCCACTCAGACTGGACTTTATACAAGTTTGCCTTTGATTTTCATGACATGGATGATGATGGGATTAGTAGATTACAGAACAAAATAAGATTTGGGGTTTTTTATTAGGCTGCTCAAAGGGATGTGACAAGGACACTGCATTTATGGGGAGATCAACAGGTATTTTCTGCACTTTCTGAAAATGTACTTTGCCTGAAAAAGTAAAAGTAATGCAGCAATCAGATCTAATAATTGATAAGCAGCGGTGTGTTACATTTTTGTCAGTGTCATCCATGTAGGGCCAATTCACACTGCAACGCAGAGCGGTAGGAGCGATTCACTGATCCGGACTCTTTGTGTTGCTGGCAGTGTGGTGCGCGATTCAGCACATCACATGGCTCCCTTTTTTCCTTTGTTTTGGACAAGCTTTATTTGATGTATATAAAACGTATACTTCAATCACTGCAATTCGTCCCGGTGCTCTGCGGTAAAATGCAGCATGTCTATTTTACTGCAGCAAGTTTCAGCGCAGTGCTAGGCTGCGTTGCAGTGTGAATGGGACACATAGGAAACAATTGTTTCCTGTGCGTCCCTCCAGTGACAGACATTTTACCATGCGATAAAATGTCTGTAACCGCATATAGTGTCAATTTGCCTTAGGTGTTTACAGTTACTTTTGTGATATGTGCTTTTGCTGTCAGCACTGTAGTTGTGGGCGATAGCACATATGGATGTTGCCAACAATGGGGCTAAAAACGATTTCCAAAGGCCTGTAGGGTAATTCACTGGGAGCATGTGTGTGCCAGCTTCTGAATTCTAGACCTGAAAATATCTGGAGTACAGGATCAGAGGTAAGCATAATGAATGTGCTTACACATACCTCACCCTGTTTAGAGATCTTTAACATTTGGAGTTATTTTTAATAAGTCCTCATTTTGACCATACTCATATGAAGTAACTTTTTTATAAAAGCACTTTTTTAACATCACCAGTTCTTTTCACCAGTAACCTTTAAAATTTTATATTGGGCAGGACGGATAATGCAATCAAGAACCACTGGAATTCTACTATGCGACGCAAGGTCGAACAGGAAGGTTATCTGCAGGAATCATCCAAAGCCAACCAGCCTTCTATAGCCACAAGCTTTACAAAAAACCCCTTAATGAGCTTCACCACTCACACTGCACCTTCTGCACAGCTTTCTCAAAACAGCCATGTCCCAAGTTTCTACTACCATCTGCCTGAGCCACCAAATGTAAGTACCCTACATCCTTGAATAACGCTTACATAACATTTTTTGCTGATTAGCATTGTACTAAAGGCTGTTTTAAAAAGGTATATTATTGAAGAGCTTTGTATATTATAGACAACATTTTTTCACAATAATTTCCCACCTTATAAAATTAAGTTTATTTAGAAATAATTTAAAAAAAGCATATTCTTCTATCATGATTGGAAAAGAGGAGTGAACACAAGATTCCTCACCCCCGTTTTCCATTTTCAAAATAAGACTAGCATCTTCCGTGATTTCTATAGGGCCTTTTAAACTGCTCGATCATTTTCCATTGGCTTTCAATACATGTTCACAAACAAAAATACTCACCTGACTTGTTTTTTTTTTTTTCCAGCACAATACAAGACAATGCATGTGTCTATTATTGTGTGCTGGGGGGTAAGGAGCATTGGTTTTGTTTGTGTATTTGTGTTAGATGCAATTTAACACGAATCGTAATGACCACATGGTGCACACACACACTCGCACAAATGTGCATGCGGGATTTATGACTTTCAATGCAATTATATTTTACATGCCTAATTAAAATGTGACACATTTGCTATTTTCCAATAAGCTACTGCTGTGGTTGTTCAGAAATGGTAACTTTCATGTTGCATGAACATAGGATATTTGAAAACAAGCCAAAAAATTAAGAATTTACGACCTGAGATGCAAATATAGATCAAATGAATGGTTTTGGTGGCAGCAGTGCTTCATCATAATCATAAAAGCTTTTTCAGGAGACAGAGGGCAAATCCCTCCTAGTTTGAATATGTGGAGGACTAATGCAAACATTTATGCAAACCTTTTATTTATGATATAGGGGGAGTGTTTTTACTTACCTGATAGTGGAACCACACCTATTGTGTAGTAACAATGGTTACTGTGTACAATCTATCCCAAGGCTTCCACTTGTTTGAAAAAATAGTATGATTGAACTTATACATGCAAATAATGGAGACCATACAAGCAATACATATTAAAACTGCTACTAGAGTACATTTGAGAACTGTTGTATGAAATGGTGTGCTTTATTGTCTCACGTCTTCTTGTTCTTTATTCACAGGCACCTTATCCTGTAGCACTTCATGTAAATATAGTCAACGTCCCTCAACCAGCAACTGCTGTTGTCCAGGTACTTTTTCCTGAAAGTCATTTATTAATAATGAGTATTTATGGCTGACATTTATTAGCTATGTTGTCTTTTCTTCTTCAGTATATTGTAGGATATTGATCTGTTAGTTATCTATGTGTAAAACTGGGTATACACTAGTAGAATTTAATTTGACATTTTTAGTTGTGAGAACATTCGTTTGTTATTCTAATCTTTAGTGGGGTCAAATCGGCATTCATTTTCGACTGCAATGAGGAGAAAATTCGAAGAAACAAAAATATTCTCAAATGTATGAATTTCTAATAATGAATGTGGTTTTCATTCAGTAAAGTCCATTCCTTCTAATATCAAATTTTAATAGAAAATGAAATCTTCAACTACTTTTGAACTATAATCAAATGTTTTGAGAATTTTTGTATATATTTTCCTAGTGTATACCCAGCTTACCAACTCACGTGAATATCATATTTGCACATTATGCTTAAGTTGATGCACACAAGCTTGTTTTTTATACTAGTCTTAGAGCTTCCACCCAGGAGCTAATTTGTGGTCACTGTGAAAACACTCATATAGCAAAAGGAAAAGCCAGGGAAAGGGGAAGTTATGACTAAGCAAGAATAGTGGAGTCTTTTCTATTGCGTGCTATTGTTATCACAGTCTTTATGTTTGGGCATATATTAGTTTATGATGGAACTTGCTGAGAACAAAGCATACACAATGCAGCTTTTCAGTGATCAAATTAAAGTGTTTTTGCCTGTACTAACTAAAACCAAGTATACACTACTAGTTTTTTTTTGTTTGTTCAACCCAGCAGGGCTGAACATAAAAAACTGACACCTCAGGAGGAGCCACTGTACTAACCATGCAATGTTAGTACAGCGATCTCTTCTGCTGTGCCCTTGTGTTCTGACAAGGGGACAGCCCCCCACCAGAACACTCCAGTCAGCAGGAGCTGATCGGCAGACCTTTTTTGGTCATGCCCCTTTAACAGAAGCTGGGCGAAGGGCCAGCTTCTGACAGACCAGCTGCAATACACACGGGCCGAATGTCGGACGGTTTCTATTGAACCAGCCAATGCTGCCCGACCTTTACTAGGCTTTAGTCTAACAACCAGGTAACCCACTAAGAGGTAACTCACAGGGAGGCAACTTCTATATCTGAATAAGTTGTTCCAGAGCTGTTACTACAGTTCTCGCCTAACAGTGACAGCAGGGCACATGTGCTGAGAAAGGGAAGGATATGGGACTTATTCGCTGAGAGACTTTCCAACAATATGGAGAATATTGTTAAGTAAAAAGCGCAACTGATTGCGTGAAGTGCTCAATAACACCCACTAGTTGGCTAGAAACAGCCCGATTTATTGCAGACAGTTCACAGTTTTTCCTTTCATAGCTTTCTGACATCTGACTAAAGCCTACTAATTAATTGTTTTTTTGGTTTGTCTTTTTTTTCCTATTTGTGTATTTTTAGAGACCCTATAATGATGAAGATCCAGAAAAAGAAAAGAGGATAAAAGAGTTAGAGTTACTACTTATGTCAACAGAAAATGAACTGAAGGGACATCATGCAATACCAGTAAGATTGGTCTCGCTTATCCTAGGTTCTGCAAACTATCCAAAATCCAAATAAATTAAGTGCTTGGCATAGCAATCACATGCCTTTTGTCAATTTGTCCTTTCAACAAAGATTAGTTCTTACACATATTCTTATGTGGTTATATGCACCAATAGACACATTAAAATAGTACCTTTGAGAACTAACACAATATACAGTATAGTGTTGTTTAGTCTTATCTTTTTGACAGCATTTAGTTACATATTTACACTTTAATAGGTTATTCATGCTATTCCCATCATAGTATAAATGTTAAATATCCTGTATTAAAGCAGATATAGCCTTTGAAAACAGTATCAATTACACGTTTTTGGTTAAAGTAGAACACTTCAGCCGAGAAAGAGGTCTTATCTTTTTAAACGTTTTATTAAACATGTACTGTGACCTCTCTGCATGTGTAGCTCTGTAGTATGAAATAGTCATTGCACGATGACACAACACATAGCAGTGTATTTCAGGCTGGCTACTACATTGATGAAAGGAAACATCTTGACAACTGTTTCAGAAGTGCAAGTACTTTAGATGATGCAACAGCTTTTATCTGGCCCATAGCTGTGTGTGAGACACCTTGAGCAATTTCATTCTAAGTTCCTCCTTTTTTTCCATCTCTTTTTGTAAAACACAGAACCATGCAGAAGAATATCCCGTGTGGCAGAGCACAACAATCGCTGACAACTCTAGGCCCCATGGTGACAGTGCTCCTGCCTCTTGTCTTGCGGAACCCCATAACTGTACACCTTCTCCTCCGTTGGACCATGGGTGCCTTCCTGAAGAAAGTGCTTCACCAGCTCGGTGTTTTGGTGTAAATCTGTTAATACAGATGAAGAATGTGCCTGAATACACTGACACTTTGCAGTATATTGATCCTGTAAGTAATCCAGACATTTCATAGATCAGGTTCAAATGAAAAAAGTGAAAGTGGCAATGTGAATATTCATATTCATGGGTAGAGTACATCTTCTACTAATGTATTTTTTGTGTGCCGCTAAATTTCATTTCCTAATGGTTCCCACTACAGTCAGTTTAGTAAAGTCTGGAGTTCTCTTGTGCCTTAGTTCAGAAAGCAATGCCACTGATTTGCGTTCAGAATAGTTTGCTGTGGCTTAAAGTGATTGTAAACTACAGACATAAAATATAAACAAAGCATATCTATAGTGTGTACTTGTCTCAATTAAGATCACTAAAGACCTTTACACACAATCAGAAAATCGTACAAAAAATATTGATCGTATGATAATCTAATCGCTAGTACACAGCTTTCATCTGAAATTATACGGAGGGACAGACACGAAAAGTTTTCTCGTACGATACAAGATTGTACGCTTTTCGTTTAATCAGTACAGTTTTTGTCTGAAAATACATTACAAATACAATACATTTCATCACTTCCAATTTTTTTATTATGTCATACGAGAATTTTCGTACTTTGCTAACCTCTTCAATTTTGATAGGGACACTAGCATGCAACAAAAAAACGGACGATCATTTGTCTGATAATCTTATTGGTTTGTACTGGGCTTAAGTGTTATTTCTGTCTGCTGCCCCATTCCTCTGCTAACAGCATGAGTCATTTCTGACATATTTTCCTGACACCAAGAGAAAAAGTTGACAGGGAGGGACCTCCAGCTGATTGACAGCCTTAGCTCTGTGTGCTGTGTGAGGGGGGATTTCTTTCCTTCAATTAGCTCTCAGAGCTCTCCTCACTAAGCTCCGCAGAGTGTAATTTCAGCTTTTGCCCCCTGTTATCTGACAGCTCAGGCAAGCTTTATACATTTTGGACTTATATGTAGAGGAGAGGGGGCTGCAGATAAACAGGTACAATGTATGTAGGAGGAGTTGCTTCATCTCTGTATCACCTAAGACCAGTTTTATACATTTTGGACTTATATGTAGAGGAGAGGCGGCAGCAGATAAACAGGTACAATGTATGTAGGAGGAGTTGCTTCATCTCTGTATCACCTAAGAACAGTTTTATACATTTTGGACTTATATGTAGAGGAGAGGGGGCTACAGATAAACAGGTACAATGTATGTAGGAGGAGTTGCTTCATCTCTGTATCACCTAAGACGAGTCGATTAACTGGGTATTTTTAAGGGTTTATGACAACTTTAAAGTGTACCTGTACTAAATAAAACAAAAGTTAATATACTGTCTGGCAGATGATTAAAGTAGACACTACTTCCTTTTGTGCAGCAATAACCTTTTTCACAGTGCCACTGTGGACTGCACAATTTCCTATGCAAATGTTCACAGACACATGGCAATAGGTCACTCTGCTGGGTGTCATGCCTACTCTCAACATACCCCAGAAGTCAGAATTATTTTGTAGGGCTCCGGTGGAGCTGCAAAGAGAATTATTGTAACGCAGAGGCTAAGATCTGGCATCTTATGTTGCCAACTGTGAGATCCTTTTTTGCTAGTACAGGTTTACATAGTGTACGCCTGCGTCTTACTGTATACTTACCAAGCGGAATGCAGTTTCTTATTTTGTTTTTATTTCCTTTTCTTTTTCAAGCTTAAAGCTGCATGTTATTTGTTTATTAATACTCTGCTTCGATGGTCATTCCAACCAGTACTAAGTGTACATTTTTCAGTTAAAAGAAACATTAGTTATTATCTAAATAAGTAAATAGTTATAGACCCATAAAAAATTGATTGTGATGGAGAAGTGTTGCTTAGACTAATAACCAAAATCTGAAACCTTTGAAGTATAGGATAAGCCATTGCTGGCTTGTACTTAAAAATGGTAGTTTGGAGAAAATCAACTTGATTCTGTCTTAACCACATACGCGGTTGCTGACCCGGGTCAAGCATGCAGCCAGTAAAGTCTGAACTCCCCTTTCTGCATGCTTGTTCCAGGTCAGTGACTCACTTAATAAAGGAAGCTAGGATCAGGGCAACAGCTTCATAGCCTGCACCATTCTAAACAAGTCAGTAATGGTAGTGTGCACATTTTTAATCCTCACATGTTCACTTTAAGCAATGTAGCACGAGAGCCAAATACTTACTGATATGGATCAATTCATTTAATCTACCCATTGGTGCATGTCATTTCATTTATTCTATCCTGAAATTGTTCTAATCTTTTCCAGTTAGTACCATATTTTTTTATGATTTGATACAATTTTAAACTTTGTTATGCAGTTGCATGGCCTGGAAAAGATACACAGTTGTCCCCTAAAATACACATACAACTGGTTGATAAAATGTGTGATAGATTATATAGCCCTTTTGCAGCAATGTATACACATACCTAATAAAAGAGTGAGCACAACTGTTGCATCATTTCTGGATTGCTCTAAAATGTGTAAGTAGTAATCTTTTTTGTGGAAGTATTTAAGGCGGCACCTTTCAATATGTTAAAGTTGCGTGCCTCCTACATTGTTTCAGGATTCTTCATCATGGAGTGAAGTCAACAGTTTTGAAACCAGTGAGAACACAGATTCCTCAAACAGCAGTTCTCCCTCAGGCCGAGACTCCGAGCCTCCGGAGGAGATGGGCAGCCTGTGTGGCCCCGGGGCTGTACCTGATACAGACACAGGCAAAACCATGCTCTGTATGGGTTCTCCCACCTCGCCCAGTTCCCTAGATTGCTCAAAGTGCAGCCAGTCGCCGTTGATCGTCCTGTGCAAAAAGAGAGGGCGTCTCAGTTGCGGTGGAGAGAGTGGTCTCTCCCCTATCAAAAGCCTGCCTTTCTCTCCCTCTCAGGTAGATGATGACTTCTGCAAAATTCTCACTACTTCTCATCAAAGAATTAACAGTATAGAAAGTAAATGTTTGGAAACAATGACTAATTCCTCTCACACCCATTAATTTCACTTTGTGATTAATTCACTCTTACACATGGAGCTCTGAAATTAGTTTACCAGCAACACTAATTGGTGTTTTTATTTGGCACTTTGGAGGAGGCTTGCTAATTCTTTCTGTCTGTTTGCTCTGGCACTTTGGTAATGGCGTTCTGTAAAACTTTTCTGAATATCCTGTTTCTTTCCACAATCCTTTACTTAGTGTGCTTGTTAGTATTAGGGCAACGTGTTCATAGACTTGCAACATATTTTATGTACTATTTCTTTGAACAATATAGTAATTTATTCCTTGTGATTTCTCTTTGCAGTTCTTGAATCCAGTGTCAGCACATGAGGGGATGCACATCGAGCAACCAACTCTAAGCTCCACCCCTTTGTGTTCTTCCCACAAGACCGCAATTACCACACCACTTCACCGGGACCACACAACGCGACTACAAAAAGAAAATCACATGTAGGTTTTTTTCCCCCCTAAAATGCACTATATGGGCAAAAGTATAAGGACAGCCCTCAAAATGATTGCGTTCAGCTGTTTCTAGTGAAAGGTTTTGCCAGTCACATGACCAAAAGCCAAGTTAACATTTAAGTATAGATCTACTTTTAATAGTAGTGGGGTTGATTTACTAAAGGCCAATAGTCTGTGCACTGTAAGTACAGTTGCTCTAGATCTGAGTGGAATATGCAAGGAAAATAAAAACACCGCATTTTTGCTTGCACATGATTGGATGATAGAAATCAGCAGAGCTTTCCCTCATTTCAGAGCTTCCCCTCAGATCTAGAGCAACTGCGCTTGCAGTGCACAGTATATTTGCCTGTAGTAAATCAACCTCCCTATGTTTTATGTAGGAACTCTGTTCACTTGCCCGACATTTTGCTAAAGCAATTCTGGGGTGTTTTTGTTTTTTTCTTTTTTGTGTATGCTCAATATTAATCATTTCACATCTGCTACAGTAATTCAAAAGTAGTGCTCAGAATGGTCACTTTGCTACAGAGTTGGAGGTAGCATATGTGGTTAGCATTTTACAAAGCTATCTGAATAGGTTATATTTGTTTCAAAACTGTAAACAAAAAAAAAAAAAAGCAAATTTACATTTGCCCCTTGACATTTACAGCCTTAGGACACCAGCCATGAAACGATCAATTTTGGACAGCTCTCCAAGAACACCCACTCCCTTCAAAAATGCGTTAGCTGCTCAGGAGTTCAAATACGGGCCACTGAAACTTTCGGTAAGCTGAACGAAAGGGCTGGTTTGCTCAGGTACAGCAAGTAGGCAGGATGTGCTTTAATGCTTACAATAGTTTCTCTTACATTCTTTCAGCATCACACACCCTCACACCTTGCAGAAGACCTTCAGGAAGTAATCAAACAGGAGTCTGATGATTCTGGCATTGTAGCAGAGTTCCATGAGACAGAGGAACCTGTTCTAAAGAAAATTAAGCAAGAGGTAAGCAAGTAGATCTTCATGCAGGCTTCCATGTATTATATATTGTATACTTCAGAATAAATATGAATCCTATAACACTGTAAAACTATAAAGTGTATTTCACCATCTCTGATGCTTTCTAATGTGTTTGGTCCATGCAATTAAGCTGGAATAATGTATTACAGTCCGAGTTATTTATCGTTGTGATATAAGTTGAAACTGAATCACATTTTTGCAGTACAGTAGTGAAAAGGATAATCTGCTCCTTCATGTGCAGCAGAGATTCAGATATTTTAATAAATCGGGCCTGGTATTTTGGTTTCATTTCAAGACATATTCCGTTTTGATAGTAAAATTTAATTTTCACCAAAGTTAATAAGTGTATGTAGAATGTTATATTTTGTCTTGAAAAGAAATTGCACAAATATTATTAATTATTTTAAACTGAACTTGTCACAAAGCAATATCTGTGTTAGAAGCATCACATAGAAACTCTCACAAGCAAGCTCTGAGTGTTGAAGATGACCTTTTTTAGTTCCATTGCATGTGACATCACTGCCACTGAAGAGCTAAAGTTTGGCAGCTTCAGTAGGGTTGATTTACTAAAACTGGAGAGTTCAAAATCTGGTGTATCCCTGTGTAGAAACCAATCAGCTTCCAGGTATTTTGTCAAAGCTTAATTGAACAAGCTGAAGTTTGAAGCTGATTGGCTACCATGTACAGCTGCACCTGATTTTGCAGTCTATGCCAACATCTGCTTTCTGGAATTTATTTCAACAATGTTATTCTGACATAAGTGGCATCATTTTGTTGTTTTCAGGTAGAGTCTCCAACTCATAAGATGGAAAACGTCTACTGGGAATCTGATAACCTCGTGGCTCAGCTATTTACACAGCACAATATTCTGGAAGATACTCCAGTAAGTCAGCACTTTAATGGAATTGTCTCACTTCATAGTTACTGAAGACAAACCACAGCTTCACACTGCAAAGATAATCAGAAAAGGCCCTGAAAATGAAATGAGAATTTATTTTCATTGTTCAAAAACATGTCCACTGTCAAAAGATAATACAAAAAGCTATATGCACCGTCCATAAGGCTGGCCATACACTGCACAAATTTCTGTTGGTTCAGCAGGAACTGTCCGAGATTCGACCTGTTAATGGGCAGGCTGAATGTACCAAGTTGATCAATCAACTTGGGTACAACCAGCCTGCCGGATTCTCTTGCAGTTGTCATTATCGGCTGCCTCCCGGCAGGAGGGATTCCCCTGTCAGCACTGTTTGTTTTGATGGGAAAATCATGCAAATTTTGCAGAAAAGAAATTTGCACCATGTATGGCCTGCCTTAGAAGACTAGTTGATGTAATTTACAGGAGTGGACATGTGCAGTCACTTCCTTAACCACTTGCTGACCAGCCGCCGTCATTGTACTGTGGCAGTTCGCTCGTTCCTGCGAATCACCGTCATTGTACGTTGGCTCATGAACTCTATTTTGTGGGAGTGCCTACTGGCCAGCGGGGGGAGCCAATCAGGGGGTGGGGCGGACTCAATGTCCGCCGGCCACCCGCGATCATTCCCTGCAGTGACAGAACGGTGATCTGCCTGTGTAAACAAGGAAGATCTCCGCTCTGACGGGAGATCACACAGATCCTGTCTTTCTGCTAGGCAGCCCATCCCCCATACAGTTATAAAACACCTACAGGGAACACATTTAACCCCTTGATCACCCCTGATGTTAACACCTTCCCTGCTAGTGTTATTAGTACAATAACAGTGCATATTTTTAGCACTTATTACTGTAATAAAGTCACTGGTTTCCAAAAAAGTGTCAAAAATGTCAGTCTGGTGTGCGATCTGTCCGCAGCAATGTCGCAGTCCCGCTAAAAATCCCAAATCACCGCCATTACTAGTAAAAAAACTAATAATAATAAAAATGGCATAAATCTATTAACTATTTTGTAGACGCTATAACTTTTGCGCAAACTAATCAATATACGCTTATTGCGTTTTTTTTTTTTTTTTTTTACCAAAAATATGTAGAAGAATATATATCAGCTTAAACTGAGGAAGACATTTTTTGGGTTTTTTTTATATATTTTTTTTTGGGGGGGGATATGTATTGTAGCAAAAAAGTAAAAAATATTGCTATTGGTTTTTTTTTCAAAATTGTCGCTCTCTTTTTGTTTATAGCGCATTAAATAAAAACCACAGAGGTGATCAAATACCACCAAAAGAAAGCTCTATTTGTGGGAAAAAAGAACATACATTTTGTTTAGGTACAGCATCGTACAACCGAACAGTTGTCAGTTAAAGCGGTGCCGTATCGCAAAAAAATGGCCTGGTCATTAATGGGGTAAATCCTTCTGGTCCTTAAGTGGTTAAAGTGTATCTAAAGCAGTTTTTTTTTGCTAGAGTATATAGGAGGCTTGGAACACCTAGAAGGATTTTATTGCTGCCTGTGTCCTCACTGGGGAGAGCCACCGTCCCTATATGTCCTGGTGGCTACTGTCACCAGGTCTAGAAGTGACAGGAATTCCCAAATTTTTTGTGATAATATCACTGGAAAAGGAAGAGAGATAAAATATTCTAGTGGGAACATAGCATAAAAAAACTTAAAAGGAGTTTTAACCCTTATCTACTCTATCCCAAACTAAAATACATTTTGTCTTTCTATATACTTTGATATAACTTGCTTCTTCTTTTGAAGACTGACATGTCATTAACCACTTCAATACCAGGCACTTTCACCCCTTCCTGCCCAGGACAATTTTCAGCTTTCAGTGCTGTCGCATTTTGAATGACAATTGCACGGTCATGCAACACTGTACCCAAACTAAGTTTTTATCATTTTCTTCCCACAAATAGAGGTTTCTTTTGGTAATATTTTATCACTTCTGAGTTTATTTTTTGCTAAACAAACTAAAAAAGACCAGAATTTTGGGGAAAAAAAAAAAATTTTCTTAGTTTCTGTCATAAAATTTTGTTTTCTCCTTCACTGACGGCACCGATGAGTTAGCACTGATGAGTTGGCACTAATATGTCGAATTGATGGGCACTGATAGGCGACACTGATATGCAGCACTGATGGGCACCGATAGGCTGCACTGACAGGTGTTACTGCTGGGCACTGTGATGGGCACTGATTGGCACTGTGGTGGGCTCTGATTGGCACTGAGACTTTATTGAGGGGGCACTGACTGGCAGCTGTTGGGCACTGATTGGCAGCTGATGGGCACATCTGATGGGGGCTGTGCTGATAATCAGTTATCAGAACAGACCCCCCCCCCCTCTGACAAAGAGAGCCGCCGATCGGCTCTCCCTGTCAGCGTGAACCGAGGAAAGCCATTTACCGGCACTTCCTGGTTCATGCGATGATCAGCTGTGATTGGTCACAGCTGATCACATGGCAAGAAGCCTCTGTCAGAGGCTCCTTACCACGACGAGATGCTGTGTGTCAGGATGGCATATGATGCCCAGTCAGGATAACAGAACCAACGCCCGGCCGTCAATCCGCTATAGGCCAGGCGGGAAGTTGTTAAGGAGGTCTACCCAAATATATATCAGTTTTGGTAGCCACTGGTGGGTTGAATACCCACCTGGCTTGTTATTATTGTGGTCTCCTAAAGTTAGATGATGTGGCCATTGCAGAGAGTTCAGTATGGGAAGCCTTTGTTATTCCTTATAATTGTAAAACCTCGGTGAAAGTAAGACACGTCTGTAAAAGCTGTAGAAAATAGAGACACCAAAAACCTGTATTTTTTTGCTTCAAAGAAAATCAATGTAACTCATGCAGTGTAATGTTAACCAAACAATCTCTTTTGCCTTTTTATTTACAGAATCTTCTTACCAGTTCTTTTCTGATGAAAGAGGATCACAGGCTGAGGTCATTTACTGCTCAAAGAAATAGACTATTTTCAAGCCCATTACAGGTAATTTGTTATTATTATAACTGAATGCTCACATGGTCCGTTGTGATATAATATTACAATATTATATACATATATTATATATTGTCACCCTTATCCATCCTTCTCTAATTTGTGTGACTTAAGAAACTTGCATTTCAAGTGTCCCAAAACTTCATTGTGGGTTGTTTTTGGTCACTACATGCTGTTAAGGCCCATACACACGATCAGAAAATCATACGAAAAATACCGCCTTTGAAGTGATCGTACTATAATCTGGTCGTTAGAACATAGCTTTCAAGAGCTGATCACTAAAGTTCATTCGATATTATCCGAAGGGACAGACACGAAAATTTTTCTTGTTTGATACTAGATCGTACAACTTTCGTTTAATCAGTACAGTTGTCCTTCATCAATTCCGAATTTTTATTCTGTTTTACGAGAATTTTCGTAACTTTAGAAACCTCTTTTATTTTCAATGTGAGACTAGCATGCAAAAAAAACAGACAATCATTCGTCCAATAATCTCATCATGTGTACCAGGCATTATACATTGATTAAAAAAAAACTGAGGAATACAAAACCTGCAAAATATATATTTTTTTAAATAATAGCACAGAAATCCAGTAGCATACTGATATTCAGCCACGTGCAATCAACTGTGCCTTTTACTTTCTCTTTAAGCCATGAGGTTTGATTTTATTTGTGAAGCTGTTTCTTTCAAAATTACTATGACACATCCATGAAATAAGTGTTTGCTTTTGTAAAAACCTCACAATAGCTATCCCAGATCTATGTTTTATTCACCTTGGGAAATAGAAAGTGAAAAGTGCTTAGAACAGATTACATGACTTGTAACACAGATTTGATTAGAAGCAAAATGTCCAGGTTTCATACTATTTTTTTTTTTCCTTTTTTAAGTCACTATGTTTAATTTAACACATTATAAGAGGATATTGACATATATTTTTTGAACAATGGAGCACTAGGGAAAGGCTTTATGAACAAGATGCAGGCAAGTTCTCAGAAGTTTTATCTAGGTGTTTAGGTAACATATGCAAACACTGATATGATTGTGAAATATACGCAGGCTAGGCATTACCATTTAGATCAGTATGCATGTCACGCAGAGATATACTGTATGTCAAATTCACCTATTTATATTATTTGAACAACTACCTTTCCCAGAATGCGGTGTACGTTATTATTCACTGCAGGAGCTGCTCCATTAACCATCCATTAAGGTCTATTATAATATGTTATAATGTAAAACAATCACATAATTATCAATTTCAGCTTTGAGAGAGTGTCACCTTCATTATTGCTTTGGAGGAAGTGCTAAAACACATATTACTAAAAGTAAATCTTATCACTTGAATTTCAAATGCATGTTACGGTATTTATCCCACTAATTCCCACCCAAATCCTAAATACCTGTTTTGAGTTTTATTGACCTTTACGCAGACATTTTCACAGGCCAGTTCACACCACATGCATTCCGGTGCGTTTTATTTATTTATTTATTTTTTTATGCTTTTCAATGGCATAGTTCACACCAGTGCTTGCAGTTCCAGGGCTTTCCAGTTCCAGGAAAAAAAAAGTAGAACATGCTGCATTTTTCCTGCACTGCACTGGACTGGACTGGAATGCTGTAAAACGCACTGAAACACACATGTCCTTATTTAGGGCCAGTTCACACCATAGAAACGCAGTCCGAATGTGTTCCAGATGCTTTTCTGCATGTGCGTTTTTGATGCGCTCCAGTGCATTTTCCCCCCTCTTTTTTTCTTAACCTTAAATAAGGATGTGTCTTCCAGTGTGTTTTTGGTGCGTTCCAGTACGTTTTCCTTTTTACAGCATTCCAGTACAGTCCAGTGCAGGAAAAATGCAGCATGTTCTACTTATTTTTCCTGGAACTGCAAGCACTGGTGTGAACTATGCCATTAAAAACCATATAACCTACTTTCAATTTTGATGCAGGAAAAAAACGCACTGGACTGCATGTGATGTGAACTGGCCCTCAAGGTTAAGAAAAAAGAGGGGGAAAAAATGCACTGGACTGCATCAAAAATGCACTGGAACGCATCAAAAATGCGCATGCAAAAAAGCATCTGGAACACATCCGGACTGCTTTTCTATTGTGTGAACTGGCCCTTAGGAAGAAAATATATGAGTAAATAAAAAGAAAAAACACCTCAGACCTATTTTAGGGCCTGTGTCAACTGGCTTTTTTGTGTTTCAGAACTTTTTCTCTATATACAAGTCAATGGTAATATAGAAGAAGGCAGTTAACCGCAGGTCAAATGCATGTTAATGAACAGTGAGTGATCTCAGGGCCATCTTAAACTGATCTGAAATGCAAACATAATGCACCTAGATGTACTCTGCATATGCCCACTAACACAATCTCTAAGCCCGTAAACACAGGCCTTTTACCAGAGTGTAAAATTAAACATTCATATTTAGCCTGGAACGAGTATGAGAATAAGAACTTCCAACTCTACAGATCTGCACACTTGTTCTGGATAGATGACTTAAAGTGGTTCTAAAGGCAGGTTTTTTTATTTTGATGCATTCTATGCATTAAGATGAAAAAACTTCAGTGTGCAGCAGCCCCCCTAATACTTACCTGACCCATCTCAAACCTGAAATGTTACACAAGAGCCTCGGCTGCCCGTGACTCTCCCTCTTGATTGGCTATTGGCTCCCGCTACTGTCAATCAAAGTCAGTGAGCCAATGAGGAGAGAAGGGGGGGCGAACCTAAATGAAAACAGAGCAGCGGCTCGGCTCGGGTGCCCCCATAGCAAGATGCTTGATGTGGGGACAGCAGGGAGGGGCCAGGAGCGCCTGCGTGGGACCCAAGAAGAGGGTCAGGGCTGCTCTGTGCAGCAAGTATAACATGTTTATTTTCAAACTAAATACTTTAATATCACTTTAAAGTATGGAAGCCAAAAGCGTAACATAATGATCAGGATACCAACATTTTCAGGTCAGAAATGGCAGGCTACATATGCCTGTCATGAAAAGTTTTAAATGTGGGTGCTAATATGTATATGAAAATTAGGTAGTAGTATTCAGTTGGATATGCAAATACCAGTATTGACTGTACATACCTGGGTATGTTAATAAAAAAGTAAACATTTTATAAGCTTATTTGTTTTTCTGAAGAATATGACTAAGACACATTTATTACATTTTGTGACTAAGAACTGTCTTAAAAAAAAAAGGATCCATATTGAGCATGATAAAAATAAATGTATATTTCTATAGCTTTAAAATGAATCTAATCTCTTCTCCCCACAGCAACTTGGGAGTACATTGGAAGCAATGTCCTGTGGGAAGATAGACGACCAGAAGTTGTATACAGAAATGTATCATCAATGCATGAAGACGGTATCCACCCTTGTCATGTGATGGGCTGGTTGATCTGAACAAGCATTATCATTTTGGAAACACTTAAAAGATAATTTGGGATTCTGTTGAACAATTCCTCTACATTAAACTTTGGGAGTTTTGTTAATTGGGACACTTTGTTGTGGTACAACAGTTGGGAGAAGCACAAAGTGCATTTTGTTCTAATTTCTGAGCTTTTTGTTGGATTTTCATCCTACCAATAAAGTTATTTGGAGGGTGCACATTTCCATACACAAAAATTAAAATTCTGCCTAAATTATTTGGGCATTAATGGCATTGTAATTTATTACACTTGCAAAATCTGAACAGTTTTTAAAGAACAAGTAAACTTAATACCAGTATTGATGTTTTATATATATATTTGTTTTCACATTAAGAGCAGGAGCTCTACCATTTACTGTCTAATTGCAGTTGACAAAATGCCTTGATACACAAAACAGTGGCAAGCATTACTACAAGATTCACAAATGTTCACAAGCACAAAATATACGTGACTTCAATTCTGTGAATGCTGAGGACTGTATTTTATTCAGATATATGTAAAAAAATATATATTTGTATGAGTGCTGATTTTTTTATTTTTGACTTTTTTTTTTTTTTTTTACAAAATTAGCTTGCTTTAAAAGGCTACTGACTGGTAATAATTTTTTTATTAAAGCAAATTCTATTTTTATTCACTAATTTAATTTTTTTTAATAAAAGTAATGCAAAAAATGCATTTTTTTAACCCCTTATCCCTGCTGCTAAGTTTGTAGCATATAGACATGCTGGCATTGTGATAGCATCATTGGAATAAGGACAAAAAGATCACTATGTTGATACACGCTTAATTATGCACTAGCATTTGATAAAGTTTTGTATTTTCGCAAGAACTTTTTTTGTACATTTTCTGGGAGAACCTTTTTTTAAAATTGCACCTTCAGTTTGGGAGAAGACTGCATTTATGTGTTCATATTTTATATATATTTTGTTTGTTTGTTCAAACTGAGATTTTCATTCTCAGTTTTATTCAATTCTCTTCTGTACAGTTACTGCCTTCTGTCTGAACTTATAAAATTGAACACTGTATTGTTGGGAGTTTTTGTTTGTGTACTTCGAACTTGCTGCCTTAAAGCATTTGGTGCAGCATTTCTGCACTTATTTTTTACTGCCTTTGTTAAAAAAACAAATAAAGAGTGTTTTCTAATGTGGTGTTTTTATATTCCTATATTTTGCAAAATGTATATACAGTTTATCAACCCTAGTATATACAGCAATATATGTGATTTTACCAAAAGAAATTGCAGGAATACAATGGAATCATGCAGAATTGAACTAACCAGGACTGATAAGCATGTTGATCTAACTGTGTAAATATGAACAAAATCAAAGGCCAATAGTGAAGATCAAGACAGCTGTCACTTGCTGATTATTTGCTTGTGATCGCTACTTGAAGTTTCAGGTCGGGTTTACACTGGTGTGACACAACAGCTGTCCTACTTTGGATCCGACTTTGCCCTGCGACTTGAAGCCGACATACGTCCGACTTTCAATGAACAGGGATCCGACTTTGATCCAACACCAATGATATTCAATGGGCTGAAGTAGGATCAAAGTCGGACCAAAGAAGTACAGGGAGCATTTTCAAAGTCGGACCGACTTGTGTCGGACCAGTTAAGACGGCTCCCATAGGGAAACCTTGATTTCCCCACGTCATGCGACATGAGCTCCCAATGTCTAAGCGTTTGTCGCACCAGTGTAAACCCGACCTCAGATATTCAGTCTTAATTAGTAAAGTCTAATACACCTGATTCTGAACACTTCAGTTTCTTAATACAGGTAAGCCCCATACACACTATTAGATTTTCTGCAGATTTTTGTCTTCGGATTTACCAAAACCATGTAGTGCAAGGGCCTGCCTGATTGCAAATTGAAACTCTTAAGGTTTGACCTCATTATATGGTTTTGGTAAATCTGAACACAAAAATCTGCAGAAAATCTAATAGTGTGTATGGGGTCGTAGTCAAATAGGGCTCAATGTCCTACAATTACTTCAAACATATTAGACTGTAATTCATGGTTTATAGCTGCCAGCAATAAGTAGATACAACGTGCAAACCCACTGGCTCAAAATGTATTTTTAGTCTTTTAAAAACACCACAACTGAAAGACTGGCAGGTTTATTCATTAAAAATGGAAGAACTGATGGGTTTTTGTTTAAAGATAATTCCAAGATAAATATTTGGACACCACTGTTGTATGGCCCACTGCTGATTCTGTCCTTATTGCTACTATAAGGCTTTTTAATAAGGAGTGAAGTGCACTAACTCAAACTAACCAGTTAGAAATAAAATCTGTGGACTACTGCCATGGTCTTTCATGACCGCATATGCTTTCCAGATCAGATCTACATCTAGAGTAACACATAGCATGCACCAGCGATCACAAATGAGCCATTTAAATAGTATGTCTACTAGCTTGATCCAGCTTTTGCCCTCAAAATGCTCTTTGAATTTTTGTTCCCAACCAATGCTTGTCTTTTGACTTAATACTCAGGTAGATGATTCATTTTCTGGGACCTTAATTTGGCTCGTTCTTGAGCTTTGCTTTGTCATTGTTTGGTGCCTTAACTACAGCCCTGCTCCATTGTCAAACTTTAGCTGTCCACACTATCTAGCTATTGCAGCAATGGTTTCATGTGGGGAAAATCTTGAATTGCAATCTTAAAGGTTATGCTGCCCACACCATCAACAACTTATTTATTTATTACAGGTACTTATATAGTGCCGCCAATTTACGCAGCGCTTTACATATGTATTGTACATTCACATCAGTCCCTGCCCTCAAGGAGCTTACAATCTAAGGTCCCTAACTCCCATTCATATGTACATATACTGGAGCCCATTTAGACCCACGCAGACACAGGGAGAAGTTGCAATCTCTGTGCAGTTAGTGCCATGGTTGGGATTCGAATCGACGACCCTAGTGCTGCTGGATGGAAGTGCTAGCCACGTGGCCACTGTGACTTGGTACCAAGTGCTGCTAGATCACTGCACTCCAGATATACATGAATGTAATGCTATTTTCTGAAAACCCACTTTATTCCTCTCAACACATCCATCATTTTCAAATGTGCTATTTTTGCTCATGTTGCTATTTACACTAGTCTCCCAGCTTGGCTTCTGTATGTGTCTTCCAGGTCTGAAATGTCTACGTGTCTCATTTTATGTGATTCTTCCAGTGCCTAATTCTTCTTGACTCTGTGTTTCAGGCAGACTACTCTTTAACTGTGATTTCCCCTTTCCTAATGGCTTGTTTTAGACTGTGGTGTCATCTACACTGTTCCATGCTTACCCCCTGGCTTTGTACTTCAGCTTATATGTTATTATTCTCATGACCTTAGGACTGCCAAGTTGTACTGCATAATTGCAAAATAATTATCGTTTTGACATCCAGACAGTAAGACCCACGTGGTGAAAATCCCAGCTACTTCATACTGTGCAGGAGAAATATCAGTGTTCAACCTGTGTTTTGGCAATGTGCATTCAAAATATGAGTATTTGCCCACGCTCAGTTTTATCCCCATGTTATCATTCTTCACTTACACCTATGCCTACTGTCTTATCTAGCTGCTTGCCTACCGGCTCACACCGATATACATCGGCAGAAGGGCACGTACAGGCATATTAACGTACCTGTACGTTGCCCTTTAAGAAGCAGCTTGCGCGCAAGCTTCGTGAGTGTGATCACGGTTCCTGCGGACTCGATGTCCGCGGGGATACCCACAATTGTCTCACGGAGAGGAAGAACGGGGAAATGCTGATGTAAACAAGCATTTCCCCATTCTGCCTAGTGACACTGACACTGATCACAGCTCCCTGTGTCACACATAGCTCACCCCCCCCCCACAGTTAGAATCACTCCCTAGGACACACTTAACCCCTACAGCTCCCCCTAGTGGTTAACCCCTTCACTGCCAGTCACATTTACACAGTAATCAATGCATTTTTAATCACACTGATCGCTGTATAAATGTGAATGGTCCAAAAAGTAAAATTTTAGTCTCATCAGACCAGAGCACCTTCCTCCATACATCCATACATTTTGGGAGTCTCCCACATGCCTTTTCGCAAACTCAAAACGTGCCATTTTGTTTTTTGCTGAAAGTAATGGCTTTCTTCTGGCCACTCTGCCATAAAGCCCAACTCTATGGAGCGTACGACTTATTGTCGTCCTATGTACAGATACTCCAGTCTCTGCTGTGGAACTCTGCAGCTCCTTCAGGGTTACCTTAGGTCTCTGTGCTGCCTCTCCGATTAATGCCCCCCTTGTCCGGTCTGTGAGTTTTGGTGTGCAGCCGTCTCTTGGCAGGTTTGCTGTTGGGCCATGTTCTTTCCATTTGGTTATGATAGATTTGATGGTGCTCCTAGGGATCATCAAAGATTTGGATATTTTTTTATAACCTAATCCTGACTTGTACTTCTTAAAACATTGTCCCTTACTTGTTTGGAGAGTTCCTCGGTCTTCATGGTAGTATTTGGTTAGTGGTGCCTCTTGCTTAGGTGCTGCAGCCTCTGGGGCCTTTCAAAAAGGTGTGTATATGTAATGACAGATCATGTGACACTTAGATTGCACACAGGTGGACATCGTTTCACTAATTATGTGACTTCTGAAGGTAATTGGTTGCACCAGAGCTTTTTATGGGCTTCATAACAAAGGGAGTGAATACATACGCACATGCCAATTATCAGTTTTTTATTTCTGAAAAATACTTTTATGTATATATTTTTCGAATTTTACTTCGCCAAATTAGACTATTGTGTTCTGATCCATCACATATAATTCAGATAAAAAAAAAAAACATTGAACTAAAGGCTGTAATGTAACAAAATAGGTAAAAAGCCAAGGGGGTGAATACTTTTTCAAGGCACTGTATGTCTGGTTCCGCTACGTTTCCCCAGCGATTTGGGGGCGATCCAGTCCAATGCAGAGGGTTTCCCAACCAGGTTGTGATATACTTTGAGATGCTGCCCCAGGCGTTTCCCGTAGACAGAAGCAAAGTAGTATTCGTGACATCTTTGCTTTCTGAGAGAGCCTTGGCCTGGGCAAACCCTCAATGGGAGACGGAAAAACCTGTTGTCTTGAGTTATCCTGAGCACGCTCCGCTTTTGCTGCCAAGTGCCTTATGTCCATCAAACAGAGTTCAAGAATTGTTGCCGATTACGCCATTGAATTCCGTACTCTGGCAGCAGAGGTTGCTTTGAACAATGAGGACCTTGTGGCTGCTTTTTTTCATGGTCTCTCAGATACCATCAAGGATGAGATAGCAGCCTGAGATATACCCACTGAGCTGGAGAAGTTGATCATGTTTGCCATCCTCATTGACTCCAGACTCAGAGAAAGACTTTCTTTTAAGGAGCACTTGCGGAAGCCTCCTGTACATTTTTCTCCGAGCTTTGCAGTCTCATGCTTGCCTCCCTCACCTCCCATGCCTCCTGGTACCGAGTCGGTCAGTGAAGATGAGCTCTCGCACTTGGGCTTCACGCGTCTCTCTGCGGATGAGAGAACCCTTAGGAGGAGGGAGAGATTGTGCCTTTATTGTGGCCAGGCAGGTCACTTTTTGAAGTCTTGTCCTACCCCTCCAGGGAACGCCCGAACCTTGAGGTCTTGTCATGGACAGACCTTAGGTGGCGTTGTTTTGTCCCCAGTTATCCAGAAGGATAAGCCGCTGGGTTCTATCCTGGTCACCATAATGCAGTAAGACATGCTTCCAGAAGGTAGCCAAGGTCCTATGCACCTCTTCACTCTCCTCCCTGCCGGAGGAGTACCGCAATTTTAGCAATGTCTTTGACAAAGGTCAAGCTGGTAGTTTGCCTCCACACCGGTCGTATGATTACGCAATTGACCTTCAACCTGGTGCCATACCCCCTCGTGCCCGGGTTTACCCTTTATCAGTCTTGGAGGATAAGGCCATGGAGGAGTATGTTACACACGTACTTTGCCGAGGTTTCAGCCGCATCCTTGTATCCTGCTGGTGCTGGTTTCTTATTTGTGAAGAATAAGAGTGGTGAACTGAGACCTTGTATTGAGTATAGGGGTCTCAATCGTTTCACGATTAAGAATGCCTATCTGATTCCGTTGATTACAGAGTTATTTGACCGCCTCAAGGGAGCAACGGTTTTCACGAAGCTTGATTTGAGGGGGGCATACAATCTCGTGGGGTATGGGTGCCTTTAGCCAAACATGGCTCAGGGGGCTAAGTCCACGCCCCACACTATATTAGGCTGCTTACACGGCGGCCGTATATAGTGTTATGCTTATGATTGAGAGAATGTTAGCTAGAGGCAGGTTAGTGGCGTGCAGGCAGTTTAGTATATATATATATATATATATATATATATATATATATATATATATATATATATACACACACACAGTGTAGTCAGTGTAGTGTAGACTAGTGCAGGCAGTGTATTTATATATATATATATATATATATACACACCGTGTAGTGTATATATATATATATATATATATATATATATATATATATATATATATATACAGTATCGCACAAAAGTGAGTACACCCCTCCCATTTTTGTAAATATTTTATTATATCTTTTCATGTGACAACACTGAAGAATTTACACTTTGCTACAATGTAAAGTAGTGCGTTTACAGCTTGTATAACAGTGTAAATTTGCTGTCCCCTCAAAATAACTCAACACACAGCCATTATTGTCTAAACCACTGGCTACAAAAGTGAGTATATCCTAAGTGAAAATGTCCAAATTGGGCCCAAAGTGTAATATTTTGTGTGGCCACCATTATTTTCCAGCACCGTCTTAACCCTCTTGTGCATGGAGTTCATAAGAGCTTCACAGGTTGCCACTGGAGTCATCTTCCACTCCTTCATGACGACATCACGGAGCTGGTGGATGTTAGAGACCTTGCGCTCCTCCACTCTCCATTTAAGGATGCCCCACAGATGCTCAATAGGTTTTAGGTCTGAAGACATGCTTGGCCAGTCCAGCACCTTTACCCTCAGCTTCTTTAGCAAGGCAGTGGTCATCTTGGAGGTGTGTTTGGTGTCGTTATCATGTTGTTACTGCCCTGCGGCCCAGTCTCCGAAGAGAGGGGATCATGCTCTGCTTCAGTATGTCACAGTACATGTTGGCATTCATGGTTCCCTCAATGAACTGTAGCTCCCCAGTGCTGGCAGCACTCATGCAGCCTCAGACCATGACACTGCCACCACCATGCTTGACTGTAGGCAAGACACACTTGTCTTTGTACTCCTCACCTGGTTGCTGCCACACGCTTGACACCATCTGAACCAAATACGTTTATCTTGGTCTCATCAGACCACAGAACATTTATTCCAGTAATCCATGTCCTTAGTATGCTTGTCTTCAGCAAACCGTTTGCGGGCTTTCTTGTGCATCATCTTTAGAAGAGGCTTCCTTCTGGGACGACAGCAATGCAGACCAATTTGATGCAGTGACAGACTGACCCCCCCACCCCTTCAACCTGTGCAGCAATGCTGGCAGTACTCATACGTCTATTTCCCAAAGACAACCTCTGGATATGACACTGAGCACGTGCATTCAACTTCTTTGATCGACCATGGCGAGATCTGTTCTGAGTGGAACCTGTCCTGTTAAACCACTGTATGGTCTTGGCCATCGTGCTGCAGCTCAGTTTCAGGGTCTTGGCAACCTTTTTATAGCCTAGGCCATCTTTATGTAGAGAAACAATTCTTTTTTTCAGATCCACAGATCCACAGAGTGGATGAGTGCCATGTTGAACTCTCAGTGACCAGTATGAGAGAGTGATAACACCAAATTTAGCACCCCTGCTCCCCATTCACACCTGAGACCTTGTAACACTAACAAGTCACATGACACTGGGGAGGGAAAATGGCTAATTGGGCCCAATTTGGACATTTTCACTTAGGGGTGTACTCACTTTTGGTTCCAGCGGGTTAGACTTTCATGGCTGTGTGTTGCGTTATTTTGAGGGGACAGCAAATTTACACTGCTATACAAGTTGTGCACTCATTACTTTACAGTACATTATAGCAGTGTCATTTCTTCAGTGTTGTCACATGAAAAGATATAATAAAATATTTACAAAAATGTGAGGGGAGATACTGCGTATATATATATATATATATATATATATATATATATATATATATACTATATGTAGCACTTTTTCCCCTTAAAATCAGGGGAAAATCATGGGTGCGTGTTATACGCCAATCCCCGCCGATCCCCCCGCTGATTGTGAACGGAGGAGCGAGCGCCGCTGATATACATACATAGCCGAGTGTACTCGGCTAGGCTCAGCTAGCTCCGCTCACAGTCACACCTAGTCCCGCCCTATGATGGAGATAACACAAGGACTGGGCTTGACTGTAAGCGGAGCTAGCCGAGCCTAGCCGAGTACACTTGGCTATGTATGTATATCAGCGGCGCTCACAGTCACGCCCAGTCCCGCCATTGGACCTGTGTTATGTCCATCATAGTGCGGGACTGCGAGAGGAGCCGAGAGAAGCCCAGAGGAGCCGAGATACACAGAGCCGGTCCTGTGTATCTCTGCTCCATATTTAAACTGCAGTGACACTGACAAGGCTGCAATGTCACTGACAAGGCTGCAGATGGACACTGTTAAGGTTGCAAATGATAAGGCTGCAGATGACACTGACAAGGCTGCAGATGACACTGACAAGGCTGCAAATGACAAGGCTGCAGATGACACTGACAAGGCTGCAGATGGACACTGATAAGGCTGCAAATGACACTGACAAGGCTGCAGATGGACACTGATAAGGCTGCAAATGACACTGACGAGGCTGCAGATGGACACTGATAAGGCTGCATTGATGGGCATTTAAATGTAAGTTTTTTTCCCTAAAAAGTTTTTTCCTTAAAATTCCCTCCTAAACTTGGGGTGCGTGTTATACGCCGGTGCGTGTTATACATCGATAAATATGGTATATATATATATATATACACACACACACATATACTCTGCATTCAGTGTAGACTATATATACTGTGCAGGCAGTCTAGTATATATAGTAGTATACTATACCAATATAGTATTGGTATAGATTTAAGGGGAAATCCACGCCAAAATAAAAAAAATAAAAACAGCATGGGGTCCCCCCAAAATGCATACCAGGCCCTTTGGCTCTGGCATAGATTTTAGGGGGAACTCCATGGCAAAGTTTTTTTAAATATTGGCGTGGGGTCCCCCCAAAAATCCATACCAGACCCTTATCTGAGCAAGCAGCCTGGCAGGCCAGGAAAGGGGAGAGCACGAGCGAGTGCCCCCCCCTCCTGAACCATACCAGGCCGCTTGCCCTCAACATGGGAAGGGTGCTTTGGGGTCGTTGGGGTGTTTTGGGGTGTTGATGGGGACAAGGGCCTCATACCGACAACCCTTGCCCAGTGGTTGTGGGGTCTGCGGGCAGGGGGCTTATCAGAATCTGGAAACCCCCTTCAACAAGGGGGCCACCAGATCCCGCTCCCCCTGTAAATGGATATCGGGTACATTGTACCCGTACCCATTCATAGGGATGAGCTACGTGTTCGAATTGAACGCATGTTCGACTCGAACATTGCCTGTTCGGACGTTCGACGAATTCCGAACGATATGGGCCGTGACGCGCCACTCGAATTTGGCACGAAAGGCCCATATCGTTCGGAATTCGGCATCGCAGTGCATTGCTGGTTGATGATTGGCCAAGCATGCACTATGACCCGCATGCTTGGCCAATCACAGCGCCGTCTGTACACAGAGCCGTAATTGGCCAAAGCCAGGGTGGCTTTGGCCAATTATGGCTCAGGGGGCTTAGTACACGCCCCACACTATATAAGGCCGCCTGCACGGCGGCCCTGTGTAGTGTGTTCCGGCGTTGAGAGAGAGATAGATAGACAGAGAGACAGTGTCATTTTATTTACGTTAGAGTAGGCAGGCGGGTCAGTTAGCTGCACTTACAGTGTATTGTGTATATATATACATCCTAGGTGTTGTATATATATATATATATATATATATATATATATATATATATATATACTGTAATTAGTTTAGCTAGATCCGTTCCTGTTATTCTCTTCCTACTACTGACAGACAGGCAGGTGTTTTTACAGTATTTACAGCTACCTGAAGAAAATTGCTGGTGTTCTTCTGATCCTATTAGTCCTATTAGCTACAGTATTTACAGTTAGTGTAGTGCGTCCTCTGCATAGTGTGCACCTAAAGCTACCTGAAGAAAATTAGGGGTGTTCTTCTGATCCTATTAGTGCAGTAACGCAGGCAGCTGCAATATTTACAGTTAGTGTAGTGCATCCTCTGCACAGTGTGCACCTAAAGCTACCTGGAAACAATTGCTGTTGTTCTGCTCCTATTAATACCACAGGCAGGCAGCTACAGTATTTACAGTTAGTGCACTGTGTCCTCTGCACAGTGTGCACCTAAAGCTACCTGAAGATTAGTGGTGTTCTTCTGATCCTATTAATACCACAGGCAGGCAGCTACAGTATTTACAGTTAGTGTAGTGCATCCTCTGCACAGTGTGCACCTAAAGCTACCTGAAGACAATTGCTGTTGTTCTGCTCCTATTAATACCATAGGCAGGCAGCTACAGTATTTACAGTTAGTGTACTGTGTCCTCTGCACAGTGTGCGCCTAAAGCTACCTGAAGAAAATTAGTGGTGTTCTTCTGATCTTCTGTGCGCCTAAAGCTACCTGAAGAAAATTAGTGGTGTTCTTCTGATCCTATTAATACCACAGGCAGGCAGCTACAGTATTTACAGTTAGTGTAGTGCGTCCTCTGCACAGTGTGCACTTAAAGCTACCTGGAGACAATTGCTGTTGTTCTGCTCCTATTAATACCACAGGCAGGCAGCTACAGTATTTACAGTTAGTGCACTGTGTTCTCTGCACAGTGTGCACCTAAAGCTACCTGAAGAAAATTAGTAGTGTTCTTCTGATCCTATTAATACCGCAGGCAGACAGCTACAGTATTTACAGTTAGTGTAGTGCGTCCTCTGCACAATGTGCACCTAAAGCTACCTGGAGACAATTGCTGTCGTTCTGCTCCTATTAATACCACAGGCAGGCAGCTACAGTATTTACAGTTAGTGCACTGTGTGCGCTGCACAGTGTGCACCTAAAGCTACCTGAAGAAAATTAGTGGTGTTCTTCTGATCCTATTAATACCACAGGCAGGCAGCTACAGTATTTACAGTTAGTGTATTGTGTCCTCTGCACAGTGTGCACCTAAAGCTACCTGAATAAAATTGGTGGTGTTCTTCTGAGCCTATTAATACCACAGACAGGCAGCTACAGTATTTACAGCTAGTGTACTGCGTCCTCTGCACAGTGTGCACCTAAAGCTACCTGAAGACAATTGCTGGTGTTCTCATACTAATAATACTACAGGCAGGCAGTTGATTCTGCTAGCTGCAGTATCAGTATATATATACATCCCAGCTTTGTGCAGCTACATCTCACTGCAGGCCATTAGTATGTCTGGAAGGCCAACAAGGAGAGGCAGACAGTCACAAGCCAATAAAAGAGGGCAAGCAGGCTCTGTGTCTAGAGGCAACAGTGCTGGTCGTGGAGACGGTGCATCCTCATCAGCACGTGGCTGTGGGACACGCTTGTCCTTATTTTCAGCAGCTGGCCGTGTTGAGCTGCAACATGCGGAAGACTTGGTAGAGTGGATGACCAAGCCGTCCTCATCCTCCTCATCCTCTCTCACCCAGGCTCAGGGTACTTTGTCTGGCAAAGCAGCTGCCAACGTGGCCTCTTCCCTCGGCTCAATGGCATCAGTCACTCCTTCCCTAGCCCCACCATGTCCTCCTGAGGAGTCCCCCGAACTGTTTGACCACAGTGTTGGGTACATGCTCCAGGAGGATGCCCAGCATTTTGAAGGCTCCGATGATGGTACCCAACTAGAGGAAGGCAGTAACGTGAGCCCAGAGAGAGGGAGTGCCCAAGAAGGACAGCAATCTGGCAGTCATGTTCCTCCAGCTGCAGCATACTGCCAGCTTTGCTCCAGTGATGAGGAGGGAGGGGATGATGAGGTTACTGACTCCACGTGGGTGCCTGATAGGAGAGAGGAGGAGGAGGAGGCACATCACCAACGAGGCAGGATGCCCTCCAGGAGCCAGCTTAAGGGCAGCACACCGACTGCATCACACCGCAGAGCTCCGCATGTGCAGGGCACTGCTGTCTCTGCGCATTATTCCAAAAGTTCTTTGGTGTGGGCCTTTTTTGAGACGAGTGCATCAGATCCCACAGCTGCTATTTGCATCATATGTCTCAAGCGTATCTCTCGTGGCCAAAACATCTCCCGCTTGGGCACCACATGCTTGACCAGACATATGTTGACCTGCCATGCAGTTCGTTGGCAAGCGTACCTAAAAGACTCACACCAAAGAACAAAGAGGACCTCTCCTTGCTCCTCATCAGCTGGGATCTCCAACCCCACTATACCTTCAGTCCTCTCTGAGACCTGCAGTGAGAGGAATGAAGGTGTAGAATTAGGTGTGTCACAGCCAAGTACTTGGGGCAATCTGCTATCGGTACACTAACGTCAGATTGTACCAGGCAAATTTCCCTGCCCCAGCTGCTGCACCGCCAAAAGAAGTTCGCTCCCAGCCATCCACATGCCCAGCGGTTGAACGATAGCTTGGCTAAATTGCTAGCACTTCAACTGCTGCCTTTTCAGTTGGTAGACTCTGCCCCCTTCCGTGAGTTTGTGGAATGTGCGGTTCCTTAGTGGCAGGTTCCCAAACGCCACTTTTTCTCATGGAAGGCGTTTCCGGCTTTCTACCGGCATGTGGAAGGCAATGTCTTGGCCTCGCTGGACAGGGCGGTCAGCGGTAAGGTGCATATTACCGCTGACTCATGGTCCAGCAGGCATGGACAGGGACGTTACCTATCTTTCACCGCACACTGGGTGACTCTGGCAGCTGGGAAGGATGCAGGACAAGGTGCAGTAGTGTTTGAGGTTGTTCTGCCACAACGCCTCCAAAATACTACTAGTGGTGATTCTACCACACCTCTCTCCTCCACCCCTCCTCTTCTTCTTCCTCCATGGCCTCTTCCTGTGCTGATTTGACTTCGGAACCAGCGGTGCTCCGTAGGCGTTCAAGGGGCTACGCAAGCACGCAGGCCAAAAGATGCCATGCGGTGCTTGAGCTGGTGTGCTTGGGGGACAAGAGCCACACTGGGGCAGAGATTCTGTCGGCTCTGCAGGGGCAGGTTCAGAGGTGGTTGACACCACGCCAGCTTAAGGCAGGCATGGTGGTTTGCGATAATGGCACCAACCTCCTCTCCGCCCTCCGACAGGGACAACTGACCCATGTGCCCTGTTTAGCTCCCGTCCTTAACTTGGTGGTGCAGCGGTTCTTGGGCAGGTACCCGGGCTTACAGGATGTCCTGAGGCAGGCCAGGAAAGTCTGTGTGCATTTCTGCAGGTCATATAATGCCAGTGCTCGGCCCGCCTAATCTGTGACATGCCCACCAGGTGGAACTCAACGTTGGCCAGGCGCTGCAGCAGCTGCACACGCAGCAGAGGGCCATCAATGAGTACCTGTGCGACTATGGCACCAGGACAGGGTTAGGGGAGCTTGTTTTTTTTCCCCCACGCCAGTGGGCCATGATCAGGGATGCGTGCACTGTCCTGTCACCATTTGAGGAGGCCACGAGGATGGTGAGCAGTGACAGTGCATGCATCAGTGACACTGTCCCCCTTGTCCACCTGTTGGAGCACACGCTGCGTGGAATAATGGACAGGGCACTTGAGGCAAAACAGAGGCAGGAAGAGGAGGACTTCCTTAGCTCTCAAGGCCCCCTTTATCCAGACAGTGTTCCTGCGTGCCCGCCGATCACACAGGAAGAGGATGAGGAGGAGGAGAAGGAGGAAAAGGAGGATTGTGTCAGCATGGAGGTGGAGCTTGGCACTCAGCATCAGCAGCAGTCTTTAAGGGATCATTTACAGTCCCAAGAAACCCATGGAGTTGTACGTGGCTGGGAAGAGGTGGCTGCGGATCATGTCGTCCTTAGTGACCCAGAGGACTCCGGACCGAATGCCTCAGCAAACCTACGCTGCATGGCCTCCCTGATCCTGCAAAGCCTGCAGAAGGATCCTTGTATTCATGGTATCAAGGAGAGGGATCAATACTGGCTGGCAACCCTCCTTGATCCACGTTACAAGGGTAAGGTTGCGGACCTTATCTTGCCGTCGCAGAGGGAGCAGAGGATGAAACATCTTCGGGAGGCCTTGCAGAAAGGTCTGTGCAACGCGTTCCCAGAGACTGGGAGGTTACAAACTCCTGTTCCTGGACAACGTGTTGCTGAGGCTTCGGTCAGTCAAAGAAGGAGCGGTGGAGAAGGTGGCCATCTGACCGATGCTTTCAGACAATTTTTAGCCCGCAGCCCCAAGGTATGATCGGTTCCAGCAACCATCACCAGCGTCTGTTTTACATGGTGCAGGAATACCTAGGGGCAAGATCTTACTTGGACACCTTTCCCACCGAAAATCCTCTGGGTTACTGGGTCTTGAGGATGGATCACTGGCCAGAGCTTGCACAGTATGCAATTGAGCTACTGGCCTGTCCTGCATCCAGCGTTCTTTCGGAACGCACATTCAGTGCTGCTGGAGGTTTGACTGACCTTCATAAAAATGAATCAGTCTTGGATCACCACCAGCTACCAAGCACCTGATGCTGATGTAACCGAATATTTTTTTTTGAAAATCAGATCCCTTCAAGACTGCCTATGCTGATGCTGAGTGACTATCCTGTTATGCTGAGTGACTATCCTCTTCCTCCTCAATGATCATGCTGATAGCTTGTAAAAATATTTTTGGTTCTGGGCACCGCCACCAGTGGCTAAGGCCCAGTTTTTCAGCCCCTGTTTAACAGGGGCGTGTAATTACAATTTTTGATGCAATATTTTTCAAGGAGGGTTTGTTGCTGCACTCAACTAAAGTATTTGTAAGGGGTTGCAGTGTTGTGGCACCAGCACCAGTGCCTAAGGCCCAATTTTTCAGCCCCTGTTTAACAGGGGTGTGTAATTAAAATTTTTGATGCAATACTTTGCAGAAGGGCTTGTTCCTGCGCTCCAACTAGAGTATCTGTGAGGGGTCGCAGTGTTGTGGCACCAGCACCAGTGCCTAAAGCCCAATTTTTCAGCCCCCGTATAACAGGGACGTGTAATTAAAATTTTTGATGCAATACTTTGCAGCAGGGCTTGTTCGACTCCTACTTGCAAACGGAAGGAGACAACAGGAAGTGAGATGAAATCTACCCCTAGGAAGGGAAATTCTCTCCTGTAATGCCCCGTACACACGGTCGGATTTTCCGATGAAAAATGTCAGATCGGAGCGTGTTGTCGGACATTCCGACCGTGTGTGGGCTCCATCGGACATTTTCCATCGGATTTTCCGACACACAAAGTTTGAGAGCAGGCTAAAAAATTTTCCGACAACAAAATCCGATCGCGTCAATTCTGACAGTGTGTGGCCAGTTCCGACGCACAAAGTGTCACCCATGCTCAGAAGAAATTCCGAGACGGAACAGCTCGGTCTGGTAAAATTAGCATTCGCAATGGATACAGCACTTTCGTCACGCTGCAATGTAAAAAATGGTTTAATACAGCGCACTCTCTTCTTCTTTATAATGTGAGAAGAATTAAGTAGTTTTGCTGCTTATATTCACACAGACTTCTCACAAACTTCTTTCTTTATTATTTATCATGATTCCTTCAATATATTTGGATTTGTCACGTCTGACAAATTTTTTTTTTTGTTGTTTTCTTTTTTTTTTTTTTTTTAAAGGCTGTTTTTTGTTTTTTTTTGGGTTTGTATTTTTTTCAAGGCTGATCTTTGTTTTATTTTTTTGTTAGTTTTACTCCCTAATATTTTTGTGTGTGTTTTGTGTGTCAAGTTACCACAACACCATTGATATCTTATATTATTTAATCTCAATGAGATTGTTTGGTGTTGGTGTCCCTTGTTAATTTCACATTGTATTTTTGAAATGTACCTGCCTCCTCACAAACAAACTGTCCCTTTTTCAGGAACACACATAGGCAAGTATAATTGAAACAAAAATTCCTTTATTAAGGGCTCAGAACCAAACAAAGAGGGAGGCAACGCTGGAGAAACATCAGAAATTGGCGAAGCCTTGGATCCTGGGGCACACATCAATTATTTAACATCAAAATTGATGGCCTGAGGAGTCCTTATCTAAGGGAGTGCAGTCTGGTCCAGAAGTCCCAGAGATCCTGAAAGCAGCAGATGACATGTATGTTCCCAGGCTGTGGTACTACAAGAGCCTGCATCTTTTGTCAGACCAGACTGGACCCAGGGTCATCACTCTCTGGTCTTCTTTCCACGCTTCCTTCCATGCTGTGGCTCTGGTGTTGGAGATGTGGCAAGAGGAGGAGTAGGACCTGGAGGAGGAGGAGGAGTAGTAGGACCTGGAGGAGGAGGACCTGGAGGAGGAGGAGGACTATGTGTGAGGTCACAAATGTGGGTAGCAGATGTTATTTGGCCCCTCAACCCCTTATTGAGAGCTTCCAAAATTAAGGGCTCACACAGGAGTCGTTGGCCCTCCTCCATCTGCAGCATTTTGCAGGCAGTTATGCCAGCAAAGTCCTCCTCCACACTGTGGGGGCTTCTCAGGGCCTCTGTAGCCTTCCAAAAGAGGCCTATGGCAGCCTCCTCCAGGTTACTCATCTTCCTGCCACTTTGTCTTTGAAGGTGTAGGGGAGGGACCTAGATATCAGGCAGCCTGCTTGGCCTGGCCACCTCCTGGCTGAGACTTCCCTGTGTATGAAAAAGGGACATGGTTTTAGTTTTTGCATCATCAATCACAATCATAAATTAGTACTCCTAACTAACATCTAGTTAACATCGTTGATTGGACAACCAGAAATATTTAGAGGAATGCTATACCTGGCTCAAGCTGGGCTCCTCCACATGTTGCTGCCTGGAAGGCCCAGGTTGGGCTGCAGAAGCCTCAGCTGGAGTGGAAGGAAGCATGGAAGGAAGAGTGTAGAGTGCTGGCCTGGGTTCAGTCTGACCTGCCAGAAAATGCAGCCTGTCATAGTACCACAGCCTGGGGACATAAATGTCATCTGCAGCTCCGGATCTCTGGGATTCCTGGACCTTCTTGTGCTCCCTTAGAAAAGTGCTCCTCAGGCCACCAATTAGGATCTTCAAATAGGTGATGTCTGCCTTGGGGATCACCGTCTTCACAAATTCCAACAAATTATCCAGCACTGCCTTCCTCTTTGCTTGGTTCTTATATTAAGGGTGGTTTATCTCCCACAGACAGGGCAGCTCCCTGAACATATCAATGAAGATTGGCATAAAGTCATTATCTTTCAAGATATCCATTTTCACTGCAAGACACAACACAAGACAAACCCTAATGTCAGCCTAAAGTCTTCTAAACTTGTGCAAATACAGGCCTCAATCTAGAAGCAGTATAGGCCCAATGTTAAATCTTACCTTCGCTATCACGATCGGCGCCTCCGTTACTCCTTCCTCCGCTCACAGATCGTGTTACGCTTTATAGACACTGCGCATGTGTGAAACTCCGCCCGCCCCTGACATTCTTTCTAGTCTATTCCCCGCCCCTTCTCGTTCTGCGCAGCGGGGAAGAGCACATGGCGGAGTCAGAGCAGGTGTCTGATATTTACACCAACGAGGAGGAGGAAAGCCCGGAGCCTGAAACGTCCTGATCAAGAAGGAGACGATTTAAGGCATCAAATATGTCCTTTGGGGAGATGTTGGAGATGGTCGACATAATGAAAAGGGCCGACTATGACGGGAAGTATGGACCTTACCCCAACCCCAATGTCCGAAAGGCCAAGATCATGGTGAAAGTGATCAAAAGTCTGAACCAGAATTTCAGGGTACGTCGATCGAAAGAGCAGCTCAGGAAGCGGTGGTCGGACCTTAAATTAAGAGAACATGAGCAGTACAGAAAGATCCGGAGAGTGCTGCAAAAAAGTAAGTAGTTGTGCTGTGTTCCTATTCTTTTTGTCTTTCTTACGTTCGTGTTGCTCCATGTGCTTTTCTTAACTGTTAATACAGTTTAAAATGTCAACTTTCATGTTCATGGGCACATTATTAGTTCATATCAAACATTTTTCTTTCGGCCTATAAAACACCATTGTTTGGGCCATATGCATTTGCCAACATTTTTTAGGGCCTACTTGTATGAAAAAAATTTGGTTGTGTAGATGTGTTTGTTAATAGAATGAAATGCAAACTAGATTCTGTGTAAGGAGAGGACACTCAGCAGCAGTTTTCACATCTGGACGCTGGAGCACTAGTGTGGGACACAAGAACACCCTTTTTATTAGGGGGCCCACACAGGTGCTCCAGTGTATACTATAGGGGTGTCTCCATCTGTGAAGCTTGTACAAAACAGGTAAAGTATTCAAGCTTGACAAAGGACACTAAAAGCAATGTTTCATATTTATAGTTCTTCCCTCAAATATCTGTGTGCTAAGTATATGATTTTTTTTTTTTACATAGGGGAGAAAAGACTCTGAGGACACCCCTCATCCGAGGAGACCAGAGACCCCCCACCTCTGGAAGAAGGGAAAATCCAACCAAGACAAGAAGAGCAGGAGGAGGAAGACGTGGTGGAAATTGGCACCACAACAGGTGAGTGTCTGCGACCACAGGCTCAGGTAAGAGATGGATGCCGGCATATTTATAATACATGTTTTTTTTTTTGTTTCTATCTTTTTAGGTGATCGTGATGTTGTGGATCCAGATCCTTTCACCTCGGAAAGTGCACAGATCCTGATTGGGGAGATCATGGGGTGTAATGTTGCATTGGAAAACATCAATAAAATCATCAATGATGTTCTTCAAAAAAGTAAGAACATCATTGATGTTTTGGGGAGAGTTTAAAACCCCTCCAAATCCCTTTGTTTTATGGTGTACTACAATTTTAACATTGTTTGTCAAATAGTAGAAAAGCCAAATTTTGAAGATGCACACAGTGTGTCAACATGTGCTATCTGCCATCACGGGAGATCAATGGATGCGTTTTGGGGGTGCAACCCCTTCCTCAATAATAAAGTAGCTGTGAGGAAGGGGTTGCTCCCCCAAAACACGTCCCTTGATCCCCCATGATGGCAGCTAGCACATGTTGACATTTGTAAATTTGTGTGCATCTTCAAAATTTGGCTTTTCCGGGGGTGACTTCACCCCATCTGGACGCAATATCAACCACAGTTCCTAAATACCGTATTTATCGGCGTATAACACGCACCCCAAGTTTAGGAGGGAATTTTAAGGAAAAAAACTTTTAGGAGGGAAGTTTAAGGGAAAAAAACTTACATTTAAATGCCCATCAATGCAGCCTTGTCAGTGTCATTGAAGCCTTCTCAGTGCAGCCTTGTCAGTGCAGCCTTGCCCCAGTGCAGCCTTGCAGCCATGTCAGTGCAGCCTTGTTAGTGCAGCCTTCCCCGGTGTCCATTGCAGCCTTGCCCAAGTGCAGCCTTGCAGCCATGTCAGTGCAGCCTTGTTAGTGCAGCCTTCCCCAGTGTCCATTGCAGCCTTGTCCCAGTGCAGCCTTGCAGCCTTGTCCCAGTGCAGCCTTGCAGCCATGTCAGTGCAGCCTTGTTAGTGCAGCCTTCCCCAGTGTCCATTGCAGCCTTGCCCCAGTGCAGCCTTGCAGCCATGTCAGTGCAGCCTTGTTAGTGCAGCCTTCCCCAGTGTCCATTGCAGCCTTGCCCCAGTGCAGCCTTGCAATCCCCGCCGATCTCCGCTGATTGTTTGCGATCGTGCCAACATACACATCCGAGTGTACAGATTTAAATATGGCGCCGCGGAGGGACTCGGCGGAGCAGAGATACACATAGCCGAATGCACTCAGCTCTTTTCGGCTCCGCTCACAGTCACGCCCAGTGGCGGGACTGGGCGGGACGGTGAGTGGAGCCGAAAGGAGCCGGGTACACTCAGCTTTGCGTATCTCGGCTCCGCCCTTCACCGAGTCCGCCGGCGCCATATTTAAATCTGTACACTCGGATGTGTATGTCGGCGCAATCGCAAAAAATCAGCGGAGATCGGCGGGGACCCTGATTTTAAGGGGAAAAAAGTGCGTGTTATACGCCGATAAATACGGTACTCATGTCTGATATTGCCTTCAAGTTCTACCAAATGTGAACTTTGTAAGTTCAAGATTTGTGTCTTTCTTGTTGGTTTTAAACATGCCTGTTTTATCTTAAATGGACATTTCTACTTTTTCTAATGCCACCCCAAAAATTGTTATACAACAAACATGTTGGTTTGTTTTAAAAACCTTTTCTAAATGCACATGTGATTGTGCTGGTATTAAAAAGATTGTTAATCAAGAATGTGTGGATTATTGTCTCAACGCTCCAACACTTTTGTGGTGCTCTAATTGCTGCTTTCTGTGACAATGGGGGTTATTTCCTAAGGGCAAATCCACTTTGCACTACAAGTGCAGTTTCAACTGCACTTGTAGTGCAAAGTGTCTTTGCCTTTAGTAAATAACACCCAACAGTGCTTTGTAAGGTTACACAATCACGCCATTTTCAGGACTCCACACATTTCTGTCAGGGTCAGCTAAAACAAACACAAGCAGTAAATGTCACCAAAGATTTGCTTAATGTTTTTTTTTATTTGATAAAGGTTTCACACATTGTCTGGCATATTCATAGCCCCCCTACCCGCAAAGAATTCAAGGTATCTTAGCCGGACATCACGGGCACTCAGGGAGGGCAAGCCAGGACGGCCACTTTTAAGCGCCATCAGGGTTGGTTCATTTTGAATTCCGGCTTCAGGCCCAACTGAGCCAGCATAGTTGGCAGAATGTTGCCGTAAAAAGTTGTGTAGAACACAGCACGCCAGGATAATGTGATTCAGTTTGTACTCCGCCATATGTATGGGTGTAAGAAATAGGCGGAACCGGCTGGCCATGATTCCAAACGTGTTTTCCACCACTCTTCTGGCTCTGGCCAGCCGGTAATTAAAAACCCTCTGGTCCGGGGTGAGGGTCCTCATTGGAAATGGCCGTATAAGATGGTCCCCCAGCGCAAAAGCTTCATCCGCAATGAAGACGAATGGGAGTCCTTCCACATTGTCTTCTGGAGGTGGCAAGTCCAAGCTGCCATTCTGGAAACGCCTGTAGAACTCCGTCTGGGCGATGACTCCACCATCGAACATCCGGCCATTCTTCCCCACGTCCGCATACAGGAACTCATAAGTAGCCGGCACCACCGCCAACATCACAATACTATTGAACCCCGTATAATTATAATAGTACGACCCCGAGTTGGGTGGTGGGATGATGTGGACGTGTTTCCCATCAATTGCTCCTCCGCAGTTAGGAAAGTCCCACCGCTGGGCAAAGTGGGAGGCCACAGTCTGCCATTCCTGTGGCGTGGAAGGAAACTGTTGAGGAAAACAAAAAAAAATTAGACTTTTTGCACATAAACATGGAAAGCAGATTAGACACAAACATTCTTGGCCAACATCAAGTTAACATTTATTTATGGGAATTTTTAAAGACCAAAGTATAAGGTACAACTATCATATTCCCCCTCCTGCCCCCCTCATGGGCCATTTCCAACATTATAGGGGGGGAGCTCTTGGCCAGGTAACCCTCTCCACTTCATTGAGAGATGAATGCCTAAATAATGGGTATTACTTTGAACAGCCCCTCCTTAGTTACACTATTGGCAGCCCACTGGACAGGTAAGAAGTGTCATAATACAAAGATATAAATACACACTGTACACATTTGAGCACATTTGGACATTCTGCTATTACATATCAAGATAATAATAGGATACAAAAACTTTAAACAGTACCATTTGAAAGTATACAGGCAGGCCCTTGCACTACATGCTTTGGGGAATTCATCCATACATCTGAGAACAAAAGAGATGGGTATAGTGTGTATGGGTTTGGCAAAGTCAGCAGATAGATGATTGAGGATAGATAGAGAATTGGGATCAGCTGACTTAGCAGTTGGGGGGTGGGAGGGTTCCTAATGATTTGGGGACCCCCCCCCCCCCAAAAAAAAAGCCTCTGGCACTCTGCCTGAATTTAAAGCACAAATCACATTTAAAAACATTTTAGGGGGTGTTTGGAGTAAAGCACTACTATGGAGCTGATAAAATACATTGTTAAGTGACTACATGAGGTGAATATAGGGCCAGGATAGCATGCTGGAGAGGTAAGTGAAGGCAAATATGTATGAAGGACCAAAAAAAAAATTACATAAAAATCCTGCATGCATGAGAACAAAGGGGACATTCACAGCATATTACAATCATGGTAATTAGGGAATAAGGAAAGAAATACAATATATTAGCAAACTTTAAATGCAATAAAATGTGATATTAAAGGATAAAAATCTTACCTTAATATACTCCTTCTGCAGGACCTGGATGATGGCAGAACAGGTCTCTGGGATAATGATACCCAGAGCCTGGGGGGAGATGCCTGTCGAGAACTTGAAGTCCTACAGGCTTCTCCCCGTCGCCAAGTACCGCAGGGTGGCGATGAGCCTCTGCTCCGGAGTGATGGCTTGCCTCATGCAGGTATCCTGCCTGCTAATATAGGGGGTCAGCAAAGCCAACAAACGGTGAAATACAAGGTCCGTCATCCGGAGAAAGTTCCTGAAATCATCAGGATTATTCTCACGGATCTCACGGAGCAAAGGCATATGACAGAACGCTGAAGCAACCAATTCTTGGTCCATGAACTCCTCCCCACCCTGTTCATGGACTGGACTTGTGTCAAGGTCAGGACCCCAACACCAAGCCCCCGCACAGCACGAACTCTACGAGGAGTACATATACGCAACATGGCTAGAAAACGGTCGGCTGTTCAGAACGAAGTAACAGAACGCACTGAAGAACAGCAAGGCCTGTGAAGAGCGACCTGAAAAACAGTAACAAAAGAACAAGAACACAATGACAAAGTCACGCGGAACTTGCTTGCACGCACTGAAAAGCAGATACAAACCCACAAGCACAAACTGAACAGCAGAAAACGATCTGAAAACCACGAGTCTGAAAAAGCTTGAATCGTCTCTCACCAAACTTTTACTAACACGAGATTAGCAAAAGGAGCCCAAAGGGTGCCGCGCTTGGTTCTGAATTGGCCTTTTCTAGTCTTGTCATACGTGGTTTACGTCACTGCGTTCTTGGCAATCGGAAATTCCGACAACTTTGTGCGACCGTGTGTACGCAAAACAAGTTTGAGCCAACATCCATCGGAAAAAATCCTAGGATTTTGTTGTCGGAATGTCCGATCAATGTCCGGCCGTGTGTACGGGGCATAAGAGTTAATATGGGAAAAACGTGTCTCCTTTCCACTGATGCTTTATCACCAATCCTTGTTTCACTAAGAACCCCAAATTGTCAAAAAACATTTGTCATTGGGACAGAAAGTGAGGTAAAATCTTCTGAAGAGGTGCACAGATAGCAAAACAAATGGTGATAACCCTTCCCTATGTTTTCCAAAAAGCTTAAAATAGATTTTTTTGCTGGAGCTAAACACATTAAAAATGTACCAGTTCAAAATTACAAACCGATTCTACTTAACAACAAACCTACAGTCCCTGTCTTGTTTGCACCGCCTGTATACTTCTGTTCAGAGTATATAGGGCCTGGTGGCCCCACACCTTTCCTTTTTTTTAATTTGGGTGCGGGGTTCCCCTTAATATCCATACAAGACCCAAAGGGCCTGGTAATGGACTGGGGGGTACCCATGCCGTTTGTCTCACTGATTTTCATCCATATTGCCAGGACCCAACATTACATTAAAGCCACAAGCAGTTTTAAATGACTTGTATTCCTTTAAAAATGTCATTTTGTGCAGGGACTGTTCTAAGCACAGGAAACATGCGTCACTTTACAGGCATACTATAGACACCCCCCCCCCCCCCGTACGATATTTAAAGTAATATTTCACTTTTTTTTCACTTTAAGCATCATTAAAATCACTGCTCCCGAAAAAAAATCCTTTTTTAAAACTTTTTTTTGCATTGATACATGTCTCCTGGGGCAGGACCCAGGTCCGCAAACCCTTTTTAGGACAATACCATGCAAATTAGCCTTTAAAATTAGCACTTTTGATTTTGAACGTTGGAGTCCCATAGACTTCAATGGGGTTCTAACGTTCCTGCAAATTTTCGGTCCGTTCGCAGGTTCTGTTGCGAACCGGGGGGTGTTTGGCTCATCCCTACCCATTCACCAAAAAAAGTGTTAAAAAGTAAAAACCACAAAAGACAGTTTTTGACAATTCCTTTATTAAAAAAGAAAAACAAAGTGTCCCGCGATGTCCATCCATCTTCAATCACTTTGTCTGATGGACCCGAAAAATAGAAAAAAAAAGCTTCGCCTTAATGGGAGGCGTCCCGCTGACTCCTGTCTTTTCGCGGTGACAGCTGTTATATAGACAATGACGGGGCCACCCGGTGATGTAACTGAGTGACCCCGCCCCGTCTGATGTCATGTGTCGTCAGAGGGGGGCAGGGTCATCCGGTTATGTAAATGTGTGGCACCGTCCTTGCCTATATAACAGCTGTTACCGCAAAAAGATAGGAGTCAGCGGGGAGGCCTCCCATGGAGGTGGAGTTTTTTCATGTTTTTTTTTTTCTATTTTTCGGGTCCAACGGGCGGTGCGATTAAAGATGGATGTACACTTTTTTTTTATAAAGAAATTGTCAAAAACTGTCTTTTGTGTTTTTTACTTTTTTGACACTTTTTTTGGCAAGGGTTGTGGGGATGAGGCCCTTGTCTCGCTTGCCCCCCCCTTTCCTGTCCTCCAGGCTGCATGCTCAGATAAGGGTCTGGTATTGATTTTTGGGGGGCCCCAAACCAATTTTTTTTTTATTTTGCCTTAGAGTTTCCCTTAAAATCCATACCAGACCCCAAGGGCCTGGTATGGATTTTGGAGGGACCACATACTGTTTTTTTTTTTTAATTTGGCATGGAGTTCCCCTTAATAACCATACCAGACCCAGAGGGCCTGGTATGGACTGGGGGGAGGGGGGGCCCACGCCGTTTTTTTCCTTGATTTTTATTTATATTACCGGGAATACATTACAGCCACGAGCAAGTTCAAATTACATTTTCTTCTTTATAAATGTCATTTTGCTGCTGGACTTTAAAACACATTAGACAGATGTTCCACTTTACAGGCAGACTAAGGGGACCCCCCAGACATGATATTTAACTGCTTACCATCCCCCGGCTGTCATATGACGGCCAGGCGGCGTAGCTCTCTTTCTAGGAAGGCGTCATATGACGCCCTCGCTGTCCCTGCCCACCAGGGGGCGCACGCGCGCCGCCGGCGGCAATCGCGCGCACCCGCAATGTCACTGGGCACCCGATGCGCGTGCCCGGCGGCCGCAATATCCGCCAGGCACCCGCGATTGCCCGGTAACACGGCAGGACCATGAATCTGTGTGTGTAAACACACGGATCCACATCCTGTCAGAGAGGAGAGGAGACCGATGTGTGTTCTCAGTATAGAGCAACAACGATCGGTCTCCTCCCCTTATGAGTCCCCTCCCTCTTCAGTTAGAAACACTACCTAGGAACATAATTAACCCCTCGATCACCCCCTAGTGTTAACCCCTTCCTTGCCAGTCACATTTACAGTAATCAGTGCATTTTTATAGCACGGATCGCTGTATAAATGTGAATGGTCCTAAAAATGTGTCAAAAGTGTCCGCTATGTCCACCACAATATCGCAGTCATGATAAAAATCGCAGATCGCCGCCATTACTAGTTAAAAAAAAAAAAAATTATAAAAATGCTATAAATCTATCCCCTATTTTGCAGACGCTATAACTTTTGCGCAAACCAATCAATATACGATTTTTTTTACCAAAAATATGTAGAAGAATACATATCGGCCTAAACTGAGGAAAAAATTTGTTTAAAAAAAAAATTGGACATTTATTATAGCAAAAAGTAAAATAAAGTAAAAAAGTATTGTGTTTTTTTCAAACTTGTCACTCTTCTTTTGTTTATAGCGGAAAAAAATAAAAAACGCAGAGGTGATCAAAAGAAAAAAGAGAGCTCTATTTGTGGGGAAAAAATATTAAAAATTTCATTTGGGTACAGTGTTGCATGACCGCGCAATTGTCATTCAAATTGTGAGAGCGTTGAAAGCTGAAAAATGGCTTGGGCAGGAAGGGGGTGAAAGTGCACTGTATTGAGATGGTTAAAGGGATAGTTTGTTTTTATTCTCTTTACTTTAAGCATTCTGAAAATCGCTGCTCCTGAAAAAAATGGTTTTAAAACCTTTTATTTTGCATTGATACATGTCCCCTGGGACAATACCTGGGTCCCCATATACATAGACATGTATTCAATCAACCATGACACTACAAACTGCAGCCACATACAAACTGCAGCCACAATATGTAAGCCCACCAAACAAAAGACACAAATGCCCAGTTAAAACAACAAAAACATTTAAAAGAGTACAATGTAGGCTTGTGCAATTCATTTAGTAACAAATCGAAATTCGTCTGAATTTAGCAACTTTTGGACATTCGGAAGCATTCAAATTTCCCAACAAAACAATTATGAATAAAACCGAATCCGAACTAAATTATATCATAAACAGCAAATGCCTTCTGCATAATTTGTTAATGCGTTAACGCAGCCTAATGCAACAGCAAGTCGACTTGTGATCCTGATCGCATAATGAATAATTTAATTTTATTCAAGTCGATTCGTTTTATTCCCTAGTGAGCTACTAAACAATTGGAAAGAAATTGATTCATCTGAATGTCCGCTAAATTTTACGAATAGTGAAATGAAATCATTCGTTATGCAAAACCACGAGTCGACTTGCTGTTGCATTAGGCTGTGTTAAAGCATCAACAAATTACGCCAAAGCTATTTGATATTTGCGATATCATTTATTTCGGATTCGGTTTTATTCATAATCTATTTGAATGGAAATTCGAATGCATCCAAATGTCCGAAAGTTGTAAAATTTAGACACATTTCAATTCCAATGCAAATTCATTAGTTATTCTGGATATTAGAGAGTTACGTTTTTTTAGGCCAATCAGTTAATTCCTTGGGGGCTGGATCACTGGCATGGAGTAATTTACAGTCCAATCAACTGCATTATTTTGTGCTGGAGGTTGAATTAAGGGCAAAAGTTCACTGCATTCCCTGTAACTGAGTGAGAAAGGGAGTTTGAGCAGAGGAGGGGAGACAAAATTTGAGAAGCAGCAAAAGAGAGTCCAGTCTAGTAAAGTTTTTGTCAAGATGAATTCAAGCTCTCAACATAAGGTTCCTCCTCCTGGTACCAGCAGCAGCAGTGCCACAGCAACAACAACCACTACCAGCACCTGTGAGTTTGTACCATCATTGTCTGTGTCATGTATGTCAGCATCTGTATTGCCAGGCCCAGACAGTCATACTTCCACCACCAGTACTACACAACGTTCCAGTAGACGTGTTAGGTGTCACAGGAGTGGCTTTTCAAAGGGGAGGCAAATGAAGCAGGAGCAGCTTGCCTGTCCTGGTTCAGGCAGATCTAGCAGCTGCAAGAGGCCAAGCTCTGATATTTTGACTAGCGATAATGCTATGCTAAGGCCACCCTCCAAACAGAAAAGGTCAGAGAGGGAAACTGTTGGTTAAAAATCCCCTACTAGCAGGGCTGAGAGGTCCTGCTCTGAGACCAGGAAGCAGTCGGCATCTATTGCATGTCGTCTCCTTTTTCAGGATCTTCCCCCAAAAACAACCTGCATAATTACTACTAGTGCCAGTTGGTCTTTTTTACAGGGAAGGCCTGACAGTACCACCAACACAGGCTTTTGATTCTGAACATCCATTTAACCACTTGAGCCCCGGACCATTATGCTGCCTAAGGACCAGAGGTCTTTTTCCAATTTGGCACTGCGTCGCTTTAACTTTTAATTGCGCGGACATGCAATGCTGTACCCAAACGAAATTTGCGTCCTTTTCTTCCCACAAATAGAGCTTTCTTTTGATGGCATTTGATCACCTCTGTGGTTTTTATTTTTTGCGCTATAAACGGAAAAAGACCGAAAATTTTGAAAAAAAATGATATTTTCTACTTTTTGTTATAAAAAAAATCCAATAAACTCAATTTTAGTCATACATTTAGGCCAAAATTTATTCGGCCACATGTCTTTGGTAAAAAAAATGTCAATAAGCGTATATTTATTGGTTTGCGCAAAAGTTATAGCGTCTACAAACTAGGGTACATTTTCTGGAATTTACACAGCTTTTAGTTTATGACTGCCTATGTCATTTCTTGAGGTGCTAAAATGGCAGGGCAGTACAAAACCCCCCCAAATGACCCCATTTTGGAAAGTAGACACCCCAAGGAAATTGCTGAGAGGCATGTTGAACCCATTGAATATTTATTTTTTTTGTCCCAAGTGATTGAGTAATGACAAAAAAAAAAAAAAAAATATTTACAAAAAGTTGTCACTAAATGATATATTGCTCACACAGGCCATGGGCCTATGTGGAATTGCACCCCAAAATACATTCAGCTGCTTCTCCTGAGTATGGGGATACCACATGTGTGGGACTTTTTGGGAGCCTAGCCGCGTACGGGGCCCCGAAAACCAATCACAGCCTTCAGGATTTCTAAGGGCATAAATTTTTGATTTCACTCCTCACTACCTATCACAGTTTTGAAGGCCATAAAATGCCCAGATGGCACAAAACCCCCCCAAATGACCCCATTTTGGAAAGTAGACACCCCAAGCTATTTGCTGAGAGGCATGTTGAGTCCATGGAATACTTTCTTTTTTGACACAAGTTGCGGGAAAGTGACAATTTTTTTTTTTTTTGCACAAAGTTGTCACTAAATGATATATTTCTCACACAGGCCATGGGCATATGTGGAATTGCACCCCAAAATACATTTAGCTGCTTCTCCTGAGTATGGGGATACCACATGTGTGGGACTTTTTGGGAGCCTAGCCGCATACGGGGCCCCAAAAACCAAGCACCGCCTTCAGGATTTCTAAGGGCGTAATGTTGTGATTTCACTCCTCACTACCTATCACAGTTTTGAAGGCCATAAAATGCCAAGATGGCACAAAACCCCCCCAAATGACCCCATTTTGGAAAGTAGACACCCCAAGCTATTTGCTGAGAGGCATATTGAGTCCATGGAATATTTTATATTTTGACACAAGTTGCGGGAAAGTAACACTTTTTTTTTTTTTTTTGCACAAAGTTGTCACTAAATGATATATTGCTCAAACATGCCATGGGCATATGTGGAATTACACCCCAAAATACATTCTGCTGCTTCTCCTGAGTACGGGGATACCACATGTTTAGGACTTTTTGGGAGCCTAGCCGCGTACGGGGCCCCGAAAACTAAGCACCGCCTTCAGGATTTCTAAGGGCATAAATTTTTGATTTCACTCCTCACTTCCTATCACAGTTTTGAAGGCCATAAAATGCCAAGATGGCACAAACCCCCCCCCAAATGACCCCATTTTGGAAAGTAGACACCCCAAGCTATTTGCTGAGAGGCATGTTGAGTCCATGGAATATTTTATTTTTTGACACCAGTTGCGGGAAAGTGACAATTTTTTTTTTTTTGCACAAAGTTCTCACTAAATGATATATTTCTCACACAGGCCATGGGCATATGTGGAATTGCCCCCCAAAATACATTTAGCTGCTTCTCCTGAGTATGGGGATACCACATGTGTGGGACTTTTTGGGAGCCTAGCCGCATACGGGGCCCCGAAAACCAAGCACCGCTTTCAGGATTTCTAAGGGCGTAAAGTTGTGATTTCACTCCTCACTGCCTATCACAGTTTTGAAGGCCATAAAAAGCCCAGATGGCACAAAACCCCCCCAAATGACCCCATTTTGGAAAGTAGACACCCCAAGCTATTTGCTGAGAGGCATGTTGAGTCCATGGAATATTTTATATTTTGACACAAGTTTTTTTTTTTTTTTTTTTTTGCACAAAGTTGTCACTAAATTATATATTGCTCAAACATGCCATGGGCATATGTGGAATTACACCCCAAAATATATTCTGCTGCTTCTCCTGAGTACGGGGATACCACATGTGTGGGACTTTTTGGGAGCCTAGCCGCATACAGGGCCCCGAAAACCAAGCACCGGCTTCAGGATTTCTAAGGGCGTTAAGTTGTGATTCCACTCCTCACTACCTATCACAGTTTTGAAGGCCATAAAATGCCAAGATGGCACAAAACCCCCCCAAATGACCCCATTTTGGAAAGTAGACACCCCAAGCTATTTGCTGAGAGGTATGGTGAGTATTTTGCAGCTCTCATTTGTTTTTGAAAATGAAGAAAGACAAGAAAAATTTTTTTTTTTTTTCTTTTTTCAATTTTCAAAAGTTTGTGACAAAAAGTGAGGTCTGCAAAATACTCACTATACCTCTCAACAAATAGCTTGGGGTGTCTATTTTCCAAAATGGGGTCATTTGGGGGGGGGGGGGTTGTGCCATCTGGGCATTCCATGGCCTCCGAAACTGTGCTAGGCAGTGAAGAGTGAAATCAAAAATTTACGCCCTTAGAAAGCCTGAAGGCGGTGCTTGGTTTTCGGGGTCCCGTGCGCGGCTAGGCTCCCAAAAATTCCCACACATGTGGTATCCCCATACTTAGGAGAAGCAACAGAATGTATTTTGGGGTGTAATTTCACATATTCCCATGGCATGTTTGAGCAATATATCATTTAGTGACAACTTTGTGCAAAAAAAAAAAAAAATGATTTGTCTCTTTCCTGCAACTTGTGTCACAATATAAAATATTCCATGGACTCGACATGCCTCTCAGCAAATAGGGGTCATTTGGGGGGGGTTTGAACTGTCCTGGCATTTTATGCACAACATTTAGAAGCTTATGTCACACATCACCCACTCTTCTAACCACTTGAAGACAAAGCCCTTTCTGACACTTTTTGATTACATGAAAAAATTATTTTTTTTTGCAAGAAAATTACTTTGAACCCACAAACATTATATATTTTTTTAAAGCAAATGCCCTACAGATTGAAATGGTGGGTGTTTCATATTTTTTTTTCACACAGTATTTGCGCAGCGATTTTTCAAACGCATTTTTTGGGGAAAAAACACACTTTTTTAAATTTTAATGCACTAAAACACACTATATTGCCCAAATGTTTGATGAAATAAAAAAGATGATCTTAGGCCGAGTACATGGATACCAAACATGACATGCTTTAAAATTGCGCACAAACACGCAGCGGCGACAAAATAGATACATTTTTAAAAGCCTTTAAAAGCCTTTACAGGTTACCACTTTAGATTTACAGAGGAGGTCTACTGCTAAGATTACTGCCCTCGTTCTGTCCTTCGCGGTGATACCTCACATGCATGGTGCAATTGCTGTTTACATTTGACGCCAGACCGACGCTTGTGTTCGCCTTTGCGCGAGAGCAGGGGGGGACAGGGGTGCTTTTTTTTTTTTTCTTTATTATTTTTTTGCTTTTTTATCTTATTTTTAAACTGTTCCTTTCATTTTTATTTTTTTTTTATTAATTTTATTGTTATCTCAGGGAATGTAAATATCCCCTATGATAGCAATAGGTAGTGACAGGTACTCTTTTTTTTAAAAATTGGGCTCTATTAGACCCTAGATCTCTCCTCTGCCCTCAAAGCATCTGACCACACCAAGATCGGTGTGATAAAATGCTTTCCCAATTTCCCAATGGCGCTGTTTACATTCGGCGAAATCTAAGTCATGAAATGCTCGTAGCTTCCGGTTTCTTAGGCCATAGAGATGTTTGGAGCCACTCTGGTCTCTGATCAGCTCTATGGTCAGCTGGCTGAATCACCGGCTGCATTTTCAGGTTCCCTGTTGGGACAGGAAAGCCAGAGAAAAACATGGAAGACAGTGGGGGGGGGCATTCCCTCCCACTGCTTGCAAAAGCAGTCTAGAGGCTAATTAGCCATTAGGATTGCTTTTACATGAAAGCCGACCGCTGGCTGAAAATAATGATACCAAGATGATACCTAAACCTGCAGGCATCATTCTGGTATAACCACTCAAAGTCCAGCAACATGCCAGTACGTTGCTGGTCCTTGTTAGGCATATATTGTAAACTTTTTTTTCATGCAGCCTGTGGGCTGAACGAAAAAAAGATATTGATCGGTGGGTATGCCCACCATTAGAATACCTCCCTTCATCCACCCACTTCTAATGATGGGCATACATGCACCATTTATATATGCCTAAGCATGGGGGCATCCTCCCGCAAAAGGCAGGAGCAAATTGCTCCTCCACCCACTGCTGCCCCCACGCTTCGGCATATATGCTGAAGTATGTAACTGTGGTGGTGAAATCACCTCCGACAGCGCTGGAGTCACGGCTTTATATATCGTGGGAGCAAACGCTGTTGCTGTCAAGATAAATAAATCCGCGCTGCAACTGAATGGCGTACCTGCTAAGCAAATGATGGTTAACAATAAAACAAAGTAACATTACAGTATAACAGTAAGACTTACCATACCTGCAAAGCAAATACAAAAAAAAAAACATAGTAAAAAATAAAACATTTAACGCAACCTGTGCCTAAAATATATATATGCCGAAGCATGGGGGCATCCTCCCGCAAAAGGCAGGAGCAAATTGCTCCTCCACCCACTGCTGCCCCCACGCTTCGGCATATATTCTGAAGTATGTAACTGTGGTGGTGAAATCACCTCCGACAGCGCTGGAGTCACGGCTTTATATATCGTGGGAGCAAACGCTGTTGCTGTCAAGATAAATAAATCCGCGCTGCAACTGAATGGCGTACCTGTAAACAATAAAATGGTTACCAACAAAACACAGTAAACGGTAAAGTATAAAAAATCTGAAAAGCAAACATGGTAAAACATAATAACAATAAAACATTGCAGAATAGAATAGAGTAAAAAAGAGCAGAACAATAGAGAGAGAATAGAGAGAGAGAGAACAATAAAACAACAACTATTTTTGGTTTTTTTATTTTATATTTTTTTTGTGTTTTTATTTTTTTTTTATTTTTTTTTTATTTATTTTTTTACACTTTTTTTTAGTAACTTTTAACTTTTGTAACTCGTTCCAGGTTTGGGTCTCTCAAAATGCAATGGCATCTTGGGAGACCCTGTGTTAGTGTGCCTAGTCTGTGCAGTGCTGAACCCTACGCTAATACTCAACTAATGTATGGTAGCGTTCAAAGCATTCACCCATGCAAAGACCAGGATTGCCAGGACAGGAGGGACAATAAGACCGGGTGTCATGCCTAAATCCGCGCTTGCTGCAGACACGACATCTTTTTTGGGGGGCTCGTTGGGTAGGGGTACTCGGGATGGCATAAAGAAAATGCCTCTCATGCAGCCGGCTTACTGCATTTGGTTGGGGAAGGTGAGGTAGAGCACCGTCTGGAAACAGAAGGGCTCTGACGATCTCTTCCTGGAATTTAAGGAAGGATCCAGTCTGTCCTGAAGCTCTGTATAGCACATGAGCGTTCAGCAAAGCCAATTGAAATAAATAAACAGACACTTTTTTGTACCAGTGTCTGGCCTTACGGGCAACTAGGTACGGCGCCAACAACTGGTCGTTGAGGTCCACCCCTCCCATATTAAGGTTGTATTCGTGGACACAGAGGGGTTTCTCCACAACACCAGTCGCCGTAGGAATTTGGGTCGTCGTGTCTGCATGAAGGGAGGTGAGAACGAAAACATTCTTCTTATCCCTCCACTTCATAGCGAGCAAATTATTATACTTCAAGCAGGCTCTCTCCCCCAGCCTAAGACGGGAATCTACAAGCCGCTGGGGAAAGCCCCGGCGATTGGAGCATGTGGCACCGTGCGACCTAATCTGCTGATCAAACAAGTGACTAAAAAGTGGCACGCTCGTATAATAATTGTCCACGTACAAGTGGTACCCCTTTCCGAATAAGGGTGACACCAAGTCCCACACTATCTTGCCAGCCCTTCCTATGTAGTCAGGGCAGTTTGTCGGCTCTACGTGACTATCTTTGCCCTCGTAAACCATAAAACTATATGTATAGCCTGTGGCCCTGTCACAGAGCTTATACATCTTGACCCCGTATCTGGCACGCTTGCTGGGAAGGTACTGTTTGAATGACAAGCGGCCAGAAAATTTAATCAGGGACTCATCAACGCAGACAACTTGATGGGGGGTAAACAAGTCTGCAAAACGTTGGTTGAAGTGGTTTACGAGGGGCCGAATTTTGTAGAGCCGATCGTATGCAGGGTCTCCACAAGGACGACAGAGTTCATTGTCGTTGAAGTGCATGAACCGCAAAATCTGCTCGTATCGTGCCCTGGCCATGGAAGCAGAGAACAAGGGTGAATGGTAAATTGGGTCAGTGGACCAATATGACCGCAACTTACTCTTTTTATTTAACCCCATGAGGAGGGAAAGGCCCAGAAAGGTCTTAAATTCGGAGACCGTAATTGGTCTCCAATCTCTGGCAAGGGAGGACTGGGGATTAGCGGCGATGTGTTGACCAGCGTATAAATTGCTTTGGTCCACAATAGATCTATAGAGATCTTCGGTGAAAAACAGTGAATAAAAATCCAGTGGCGTAAAGTCAACTGTTTCCACCTGAATTCCGGGTTGGCCAGTGAAAGGGGGAAGTATGGGTGCTGCAGAAGTGGTGGGTTCCCAATTTGGATTGGCGAATGCAGCAGGAAGGGCACTATGGGCACGACGGGCCTGTCTTTGTCTTCTTGGTGGCAGCGGGACACTACTAGTGCTTGCCACCTCGCCAGCTTGAACTGCACTTATGGGACTCGCCACGTCACCACGTGATACTGCAGTGCTGGATGTACGACCAGGGTGTACTAGGCCGCTGGTGCTTGCCAGTTCACCAGAAGGAATAGCGGCGCTAGTACTTCTCTGCTCCATACGAGAGCCCTGTGGTTCTTGCACTTCAAGGACAGAAGAAGATTGGGGTCTGGTACGCATGACCTTAGCAGGGACCACAACTCTGTCGTCAGAGCTATCTGTCATGGAGCCGCTGTCCTCTACAGGTTCGTATTCTGAGCCTGAACTTGACAGATGAGTGACTTCCTCTTCACTATCTGTCATACTCAGAAACGTGTAGGCCTCTTCACTAGTGTACCTTCGATTTGCCATTTTGGGCTCTAAATTTAGGGGTACACTAGTGAGACTCACAGGCAAAAAAGCTCCTGACTGTCAGCGACTGTATCAAAACGCTACCAAAAAACTGTTAGCGATCGCAGGGATCAGGCCTGACTCTGCGAACGCTGCAGTTATGTGTGCTTAGTGTTTTGTAAGTGTCAGTTATCGATCGATACTGCACTTGGGTGGGCTGGGCAGGGCTGGGCCGAGGGGCAAAACGCAGGTGCTAACAGGTATCTGGGCTGATCCCGCTAACACTGTGTTTATGGGAACCCTAAACTGCTGGTGAGTATAGATCTGATCGGATCAGATATCGATCCGTTCAGATACTATAGCACTAAGGGAGGTGTATGCTGCGTGCGTGGGTTTTAGCGGTACTGGCGCTAACCTGACGCTGCCTGGGGTGACGCAGACCTTATCTGATCCTAAAAATGTAATTTATATCACTGCCGGGCAATTAGGGGGTTAAACCTTTATAGGGTAATAAACGGCGGGTGCCCTAAAACTATAATAAACTGTAATAAACTGTAATAAACTACAAAAAACAAACTAGCTAACCAGCGTCACCCGTAACACTTATACGGTGATCGCTGGTGAAAGGGTTAACTAGGGGGCAATCAGGGGGTTAAAACCTTTAGCAGGTAGTATATGGGGGTTCCTGTTGCTATAAAACACTGACAGCGAACCTATATACTTACCTCCCTAACTAGCGTCACCTGTGTCATTAATACAGCGATCAGAAAAACGATCGCTTAGCGACACTGGTGACGGGGGGTAATCAAGGGGTTAACCTTTATTATGGGGTGTTAGGGGGGTACCCTGGACCTAAGGGGGGGTACCCTAGACCTAAAGGGGGCTAATCTAACTGCCCTAACACTTGTAACTGACACAAACTGACACCAATGCAAAAAAAAAAAAAAAAATGCTATTGGTGTCAGAGTGACAGGGGGTACAGGGGGGTGATCGGGGGGTGATCGGGGGGTGATGGGGGGTGACAAGTGTGATTGGCGTGTTCTACTGTTAGTGTAGTGTTGTGCAGACTTACTTGATGTCTTCTCTCCTCGGTGCCGCGATGAAAAGACCGGCTCGATGAGGGATGACATCACTTCCTTTCCCTCTGTTTACATTACAGATGGAAAGGAAGCATTCTCATTCGCCGGGAGCGATCGGGAGGGGGTGGCCAACAATGGATGGCCTCCCCCTCACCTCTCATCGCCCGGGAAGAAATGGCGACCGCCTCGGGCACCGGGGGGGGGACCGATCGGACCCCCCACCCGCGGAAGGCAAATCACGTACATGTACGTGATTTTGCCTGTCCGTGCCACCTTGCCGACGTACATCGGCGTGAGGCGGTCGTCAAGTGGTTAAGCAGCCTAAAAGTGAAATAGAATATGAGCAAGACATTTTGCGAGCTCATATTTCCACCACTCCCATTGGCACCACCATCACCACTGAAAAAATTACATCTGCAGGTCATAGAAGTAATGAGGGAAATTTTTTAGTCACATTTCCCATTAGCTATCCGAGAGAAAAGGGAATTCAGCAGGACCCCTCAACATCTGATGGTGATAAATCCTCCTTCACAAACATGGAAGATTCGGCTTATACCTTACCTTTTCTGTTTCATTGTTTTTTATTAAGATTTTCATATTAACAACAATAAATCAGTACAACCGTATACTGTTACAAGTATCATTCCTTAGTTCTTTCTGTAAATGCATCCAACATTTAATTCTACATATCACGTTGTACACTTATTATATATTAACTTTTAGCTGAGTCAAATCGAGTAATTCAAACTTGTTTTCTTTATATTAACAAGGATGGGACTGGGATTAGGAGAAAAAAAAAAAAAAAACAAAAGCTATAGAAATTATAAAATAAAGAAACGCAAAACCAAACATAAAACTGCAGTGACAACATTTTACCACCAGATAATAGTATGGTTAGTATGTCTATATCAGATTATCTATGAGAAGTCTCTGGAAGTCTTGCGCACCATGGAGCCCATTCACTCTGTAGTTTTGCCATTGAATTAACTGAATAGGTGAAAAAATTTTCATACAGGTAGTGAGTATTCACTCTGTGTATTACTTCACTAGTATTTGGTATAATATCTGATTTCCATTTTGAAGTGATAGATAGATGTGCTGCTATTAATATATGAATAGTTATACGTCTATACTTTATAGGTATATTATCTATTCCTATTAGTTGAGAAGAGCTAATGCAGGATTGGGGGAAAGGACAATTCCAATGATTTTTGCTAGTAGAGAGAAAACCGAATTCCAGAAGCTTCTCACTGATTTACATTCCCACAATATGTGGAATATCGTTCCCTTAGTGCCACAATTCCGCCAGCATAGTATATCGGAACTATTAAAGATTTGTGAGATTCTCATCGGTGTTAGGTAGCTTCTATATAACAATTTAAGGGACATGTCCCAGTGATTAGTACAATGGGAATATAAATGGTTAGCTTGAATAGCTTTGTTCCATTCAGTTAAAGCAAATTTACTCTTAAAGTCTCTTTCCCAGTTTATCATGCCAACAGATTAAGTTTGACTGTGCGTGTTTTGCAAATTTTTGTAGAACCATGAAAGGCCTTTAGGTTTGTTGAAAGAGGTTCAGGACTATGGCAAAGAAAGGAGTTTGGGTATTTAATATGATAGTGGTGTAGCTGGATAGTTGCGTATGTAGGTGTTGCTGGACTTTTAGCTTTGAATTGTGTATATGTCATATTTTTCAAAAAGCTTTTTTCGTTTATTTTTAAGGAAGGGATAAGGTATTCGTACATGCCTAAGGTAATTACTCTCTTTTGTACGGCTTTGCTACTATCAGTATGTGCATTAAATGTTTTCCATGCTTTGACTGTTGCATTTATAGAGGGAAAGTTGGGATGAAATAATGGTCTGTTTGTTAATGTGGCTAATAGAAGTGATGGAAGGTCTCTGTTTTGAACTATTGTTTTTTCTATTTGCACCCACAGTTTGTCTGTTGTCTGGTCGAACCAAGATTTGGCCTGGTCCAGTAGCGCTGCTACGTAGTAGTTGCGTATGTTGGGGAAACCCGTTCCACCTTTCTGTCTTTGTTTTTGTAACGTAAAGTATGAAAGTCTTGCTATTTTACCAGCCCATACAAATTTCCTTAGTATTCTATCAGTTGTGATAAAAAAGTGATCAGGCAAGATGATAGGGATAGTGCGGAAATAATATAATATTTTTGGCAGGACGGTCATTTTAAAAGCGGCTATCCTCCCTATCCATGAGAGTTCGTGTAAGGAGATATGTTCAAGATCATTTTTTATTGTGTTTAACAAGGAAGGGTAGTTATGGTCATACACAGAGCTAGAAGGGTAGGAAAGATTTATCCCTAAATATTTCAAATATTTATGAGCCCACACAAAAGGGAATTCAGTTTTTAACTTTTTAAGACTAGGGTTATTAATGTGTATAGGGAGAATCGAAGATTTCCTGATATTAAGTTTATAATATGAAATTTTCACAAAATCACTAAGAATTTGTTGAGTTGTGTCAAGAGATGTGGTTGGTGAGGTTAGCGTCAATACCACGTCATCAGCAAATAATCCTATCCCGTGATCCATATCTGCTACTTTAATGCTCTTGATGTGAATGTCCTTTCTGATGGTCTCCGCCAGGGGTTCCATCACCAGCGAAAAAATCAGTGGTGATAGGGGACAGCCCTGGAGGGTCCCATTTGTTATATGGAATTTGTCAGACATGGCATTAGAGGTATAAACTTGTGCAGTTGGGACTGTATAGAGTGCTGAGATAGATGACAAGATAGGACCTTTAAGACCGAACTTAGTGAGTGTCGCTAATAGGTACCCCCAGTGAACCCGATCGAATGCCTTTTCGGCATCTAATGTCAGGAACACTGTGGGCACCTTTCGCGTTTCTGCTATTTTGAGGAGGTTGTACATCCTAAGAGTTCCATCTGGGGCTTGTCTCCCTTTCACAAAGCCTACTTGATCTGCTTTGATTAGGTAAGGAGTTACTTCCGCTAAGCGGTTAGCTAAAATTTTTGAATATATTTTTAAATCTGTGTTGAGTAGGGATATGGGTCTGAAGCTTTGTGGGGCTTCTGGTTTTTTCCCTGGTTTGGGGAGGGCTACAATAACGGCTTGGAGCATTTCTTCCGTAAATAAGCTGTCAGTAGAGGCTTTTTGGAAAAGCTTATTCATATATGGCACTAAAATATTGGAGAAGGCTTTATAATATTCTGCCGAGAAGCTGTCGGCACCAGGTGATTTGTTGTGGGGTAGGGATTGAACAGCTTGAGCAATTTCTTTATCTGATATTGCAGAATTTAAATAACTTAATTGGTCACTATTTAGGGAAGGAAGATTAACTGATTGGAGAAAAGCATTAATCCCTATGTCGGTGGGTTGTGTCGTTGAGGGGTCTTCTTTCAAATTGTATAGTTGTTTATAGTAGCCACAGAATGCATTTGCTATGTCCTTAGGGTGGTATACTGTTTGTGACATAATAGGATCTATAATATGGGAAAGTTTAGATTTTTGTTGTTTTTTGCGAATATTGGCCTGCTAAAAATTTGCCAGCCTTGTTTCCTTGGGTATAGTGTGTAGCTTTAAATTTTTGCAGAAGTAGCTGATGTTCTAAAATTAAATAAGCCCTAACCTCTTGTCTAGCTTGAGTTAGCTCTGTGTTTATCTGGGGGGAAGGGTTTGCTTTGTGCTGTTGTTCGAGAGATGTAAGTTTAGCCATTAATGTGGTGAATGTTTTTAATTTCCTTTTTTTTTCCCTTGATGCTGTTTGCAAGAGTATGCTTTGTGCGCACACCACAACGTGAAAATATTCGTATCCGGAGTGTCATTAAATTGAAAGAACTCTTTGATCCGATTACGCAAACCATCCCTGTGTTTAGGATTATTCAGAATTGATATGTTGTTTCGCCACAGATGTATAGGTGACGCTGCATTTTTTTTCTTTAATCGAAAGGGAAACGGGAGCGTGATCAGACCAAGTAATTGGATGGATTTTAGCGGATACTGCATTATTAAGACAAGCTAGGTCAGCTACAAATAAGTCGATTCTGGAATATGACTTATGAGGAGCTGAGTAGTAAGTAAAATCTCTTTCTCCTGAATTGACGCAACGCCATACATCATACAGATTAGAAGAGTGTAAAAAGGGTTGGAGTTCAGTACGCATAGATTTTTGTGGGGATGAACAGTCTAGTTGTTTGTTAGGAACACAGTTGAAATCCCCACAATACAATACTAAGCCTTTTTTGATGTTCTCAACCTTTTTTTTGTGGGCATTCAAAAAAGATAATTGTTTGCAATTCAGAGCATATATATTAATGATAGTATACATAGTATTGTTTAATTCACAAACTAGTATAATATATCTTCCTGCGTTATCACTTACTATATCATGCAATTTGAATGCTACAGTCTGGTTAATAGCGATCAGCACTCCTCCTTTTTTCTTTGGGCCTGAAGCCGTGAAAATGTGAGGAAATTTTCTGTCCTTGCATATAGGGTGTTTCTGTTGGACAAAATGAGTTTCTTGGATGCATAACACATCGCTCTTTAAAGAATTCGCTTGCTGCCACATAGCCCTCCTTTTGAAGGGACTGTTGAGACCATGAGCGTTGATAGTCACAAAATTAAGAACCATCGGTTTGTAGGGAAAAATTCTTATGTGTAGATGCGTTCAAAACTTGAGTTGTGAAGTAATACATGAAGGTACCTTTGATTAAAGATGTCGTGACCTTGAGTGAAGGATGCTTGTTCAAAAGAAGTGGCTGCACAGAAGAATTAGACTCCAGATTGTTGTCCTCAGATTCGCCGTGGGCGGTTGTCGGTGGTAGAATAAAAAAGAAAAAATGGAAAACGTCAACATTCAAACAAAAAACAAAACATAAAAAAGTCAGGAAATTTTCCTCGAAGCGCGAGTAAAATCGCATAGGAACACCTGGGGGTACAGGCTCCTAATAGCCAGCTTCGACCCTTGATCTAGGTTAGCAAACATCAAGTATGTTGTTAATTTCTGATGTATGAGAAAACAGTCAAGTGTCGTTGGCTGATTTCCATTCTGGTGATATACCTCTAGGGGTTTTGGTAGTGAGGGTATCATCGTCGTCAGTTGGGAGAAGCCCCCATTTTCTTGTAAGTTGAAGACCCTCTTCTAGAGATCTAATGGCATATGTACGACCATCTTTAGTTACAAGGAGTTTCGTGGGGAAGCCCCAAGAGTATGGAAGTTTGTTATTACGTAGTAACTTCGTTAGCGTTATTAATTTTTTTCTTGCCAGCATTGTGTGCTGGGAGAGATCAGCATATATAGCGATACCCGAGTAAGGATTGGGTAATGGGGAGTTTTGTCTTGCAAAACGCATTAAGTCGTCTTTGACATGGAAAAAATGTATGCGAGCTATGACGTCATGGGGTATTTTTTAGATATTGCGGCTTAGGTAGTCTATGGGCCCGATCTACAGTAATTTCCCCGTTTGGCGTGTCTGGGAGTAGGTCTTGAATTAGTTGCTGACCATAGCTCCGGAGTTCAGAAGGGGGTACAGATTCCAGTACCCCTCTCAGTTTTATATTATTTCTGCGGGACCTGTCCTCTAAATCCGCCATTTTGTTTTTTAGGGCTTCTAACTCCTCATCTTTTTCATTATGGGCGTCCACTAATTCGTTATGTGCTGTTGTAAATTCTGCCATCTTGTCCTCCACATGGCTAACTCTCTCCCCAATCGGTTATTTAATTGTGATATGCAGTCCATGAGATCCCTGTGCATGGACCCCCGCAATGAGACCAGCATCTCTTTCATTGTAGTGTCACTTAGGGGCTGTCCAGACGTTGGGAACTCCTGAATCTGATCATTAAACTCAGTAGTGCTGTTATGGGATGTATAGTCCTCCTCATTTCTTTCCCCTGCATAGGTATGGGCAGAGGAACGCTTAGGAGCTGCTTTTTGTGGGCTCTGAGATGGGGTGTTGCAGGTGGATGAGCGGCTGCTGTGGCCTGGAGAGAAGGACGGGGTCTGCTATTGTCTCTCCTATTTCCTTTGGAGTCAGTCTGCCTGGCGCGCTGCTGCCTGTGAGCGGCGGCGCCATCTTGGATCTCTGGCGTGCTAGCCGAAGGGTAAAAGTCCATCAGTTTACGGGGTCCCCCTGGGGGTTTTCTCTTACCCATCGCTGGAGCGGTACTGCGGGGTTCTCGGTGTGTGTCTGCCGGTTATGACAGTCGCTGTGTACGGGCCGGTGCAGCTGGCTAACACGCAGCTCTCTCCTTATGCGGCCATCTCCTTCGGCTGCTGGCTATAGCTTACCTTTTAATCTCTATCAGGAACCAAATATTTATGCAATAGAACATTCCCCTTCCTAAAATAAATTTGATTCCCCACTGTTGTATTCCCCTGAAAGAACAGCACCGGTGGCACCTGCCTCTCCTGTTCTGGTTGAGTCTCCCATAAACATTAGAGCTACCAGCACAACTGTAAGTCAAGTAACCTCCTTCACTATCCCTGACATGAGGCCACCTCCCGTTTTATCACAAAAACACAGCAGCATAGCAAAGTGCACAGGCCAGCAGTGGCGTAGCGTGGGTTGTCAGCACCCGGGGCAAGGCAAGTAATTTGCGCCCCCCCAACCTGCGGACTTTTAGCACTCCCAGAGTCCTGTCCCTTCCCTTCCTACAATAGTACTAACCAACCTGATTCCTATACTGACCACTACACTCTACTGTCCACTACACTGACCACTATACTACACTGACTACTATACTGTCCACTACACTATACTGACCTCTATACTGTCCACTACACTATCCACTATACTGACCACTACACTGTCCACTATACTTTACTGTCCGCTATACTTACCACTGCACTATACTGACCACTATACTGTCCACTACACTGACCACTATACTGTCCACTACACTATACTGCCCACTACACTGACCACTATACCATACTGCCCACTACACTATACGGTCCACTATACTGCCCACTACATTATACTGCCCACTACACTATACCACTAAACTGCCCACTACACTATACTGACCACTACACTGTCCACTATACTTTACTGTCCGCTATACTTACCACTGCACTATACTGACCACTATACTGTCCACTACACTATACTGCCCACTACACTGACCACTATACTATACTGCCCACTACACTATACGGTCCACTATACTGCCCACTACACTATACTGCCCACTACACTATACCACTAAACTGCCCACTACACTATACTGACCACTATACTGCCCACTACACTATACTGTCCACTATACTGATCTCTACACTATACTGCCCACTATACTGTCCACTACACTATACTGTCCACTACACTGACCACTATACTGTCCACTACACTACCCACTACACTATCAACTATACTGACCTCTATACTGTCCACTACACTATCCACTACACTGCCCACTACATTGTCCACTATACTGTCCACTACACTATACTGCCCACTACACTGACCACTATACTGTCCACTACACTATACTGCCCCCTACACTGACCGCTATACTGTCCACTACACTATACTGTCCACTACACTGACCACTATACTGTCCACTACACTATACTGCCCACTTTACTGTCCACTACACTATACTGCCCACTACACTATACCACTATACTGTCCACTACACTGACCGCTATACTGCCCACTACACTATACTGACCACTATATTGTCCACTACACTATACTGTCCACTATACTGACCTCTATACTATACTGTCCACTACACTATATTGACCACTATACTGCCCACTACACTATACTGTCCACTATACTGACCTCTATACTATACTGTCCACTACACTATATTGACCACTATACTGCCCACTATACTATACTGTCCACTGCACTATGCTATCCACTATACTGACCACTATATGGTCCACTACACTGACCACTAAACTATACTGTCCACTATACTGCACTGACTACTTTACTGTCCACTACACTATCCTACCTACAGTATTCCTATACTGCCTACTACACTGCATGACTCTAGCTGCTCTTCTACTCACTCTCTCTGGCTGGGTGCTCCCTCTTCCCAGACTGTGTCCCCCCCCCCCCCGGGCCAGCAACACGACTCTCATCACAAGGGAGTCTTACCTTTTCTTCTTTGTTTCCCATCGGTCCAGAGGGGAGCAGGAGGAGGAGACAGCGGCGCTCACAATCTTTTTGTGTCCCCCGCGCTCCGCCATGTTCAGTCTCCGGCACCTTGTGATTGGGTGTATGGGGTCATGTGCGGCGGTGGGGCTGGCCTGTTAACGCTCGCGCTTGCTCCTGGAGTCCCGCCTCCGCACATGACCCCATTTACCCAATCACAGGGTGCCAAAGACTGAACATGTGCAGAGGCGGGACTCCAGGATGTACCGCGATCATGGATAGGCCAGCCGCGCCGCCGCACATGACCCCATACGGCCAATCACAGGGCGCCGGAGACTGAAATGGCGGCCAGAGCGTGGGTACACCAGGCAGTGAATTTAGGAGGAGGCAGCCAGTAGTCACACACTGGCACGGAATTGCGCCCCCCCTAAATGTTGCGCCCGGGGCCACGGCCCCCTCCGCACCCCCCACGCTACGCCACTGCAGGCCAGGCTACAACCAAAATTAAGCAACTTGCTCTAGCATCTGCGGCTGAAGAGGAAACTCTCTCTAAAAAATCTTCACCACACATTGGCAGCACCCGTCGTTCTAAAATTTGGCAGCAATTTTGTGACAGTTGGTGATGGCCGCACAGCTACATGTAAACTATGCAATAGAGAAGTCAGCCATGGGACACTGTTGGGTCATCTCACAAACGCTGGGATGAAGCAACACATGCTTAGCCACCATAGGGCAGTGGTGCTAAGGGAAGAAATGGGTGTGGCTGCCCCATCTACCACCACTATTACCAGCAGCAGTGTCACAGTCACAGCCACTTCTGGAGCTGCAGATCATACTAAAATGCTAAATAAATAAATACAGCCCACTATTGAACATTTTGGTGGGTTACATTACCGGGATATGTCAAAACAGCAGTCCCGAAAAAACTTACGCGCCTCATTGGACAACTTATAGCTGTTGGGGGGGCTTCTTTCAGTTTTGTGGAAGGGGAGCCCTTTAAGCAGCTGATGCAGGCTGTGGCACCACTATACCAGGTCCCTTCACGCACCACATTCAGTAGAACTGTAGTGTCCTCGCTGTACCGGTCATGTGTTGGGGTTTTGAAGGATTTGCTGGGGAAGGCTGCTGGCCAATCAGTTCACTTTACAACTGATTTATGGAGTGCTCCAAGTGGCCAGCATGCCTTAGTGTTCTTGACTGCCCATTGGTGGCAGCCCAATGTGTCGCAAGATATACAACCACTACCACAAACAATTGCAAGGTCAAGAAAAACCTTAAGTGCTGTGGTCGCTGCCACAGTGCACAAGACAGGATTGCACTCCTTCCTCCTCCATGCTGAGGTGATGGATCAGCAGCACACATCACAGAATATTCTAAATGCACTTCATAAAATGATAGGGAAGTGGCTAAAGGAACATGCAGGCACTAATGTCAAAATGAGATTCGTTGTCAGTGATGGTGGAGCTAACATGACAAAGGCTATCCGTGATGGAAGATTTGTTGGTTTGTGCTGCTGTGCACACATCCTGCATCTAGTCGTTAGGTCTGCTCTCGATGATAACACTAACAGTGGAAGGTTAGCAGCACTTTTAGAGTCGTGCCGCAAAATGGCTGGTCACTTCCACCGTAGTGTGAAAGCCATCTTCTCAGGCGGGAAAAGAGAAAGGCAGGCCTCGTTGAGCACTGCCTCAAACAGGATGTTGGAACGAGGTGGAACTCCACTTTACAAACAGTACCTGCCCGCGAGAATGTGTTTCCAGTGCGATCCCATCAACAGAGTACTGTACATCTCGCGCTGGCTGCAATAGGAAAAACACATTTTCTTATTGCAGGGAGCGCGAGCAAAGAATTCCCCTCCAAGAGCATACCAGGCCCTTAGGTCTGGTATAGATTTTAAGGGGAATCCCCTACGCCGAAAAAAATGGTGTGGGGGTCCCCTCCAAAATCCATACCAGACCTTTATCCGAGCACGCAGCCTGGCCGGTCAAGAAAGGGGGTGGGGACGAGCGAGCTCCCCTCCCTGAACCCTACCAGGCCGCATGCATTCAACATGGGGGGGTGGGTGCTTTGGGGAAGGGGGGTGCCCTGCGGCCCCCCCACCCCAAAGCACCTTGTCCCCATGTTGATGAGGACAATGGCCTCTTCCCGACAACCCTGGCCGTTGGTTGTCGGGGTCTGCTGGCGGGGGGCTTATCAGAATCCTGGAGCCCCCTTTAATAAGGGGACCCCCAGATCCCGGCCCCCCACCCTATGTGAATGAGTATGGGGGTACATCGCACCCCTACCCATTTACCTGGGGGAAAAAAGGTGTCAATAAAAAAACACACTAGACAGGTTTTTAAAGTAATTATTTAGGCAGCTCCGGGGGTCTCTTCCGATTTCGGGGGTCTGTTCCGACTTCTCCTCTCTCTCCGGCCCCTTCTCCACGCTCCCCGGCCTCTTCTCCTGGTCTCCGGATCTTCTGCCGGGCTCGTCCGCTATCTTCTGCTCTTTTGCTAGTGTTGGCCCGGTCTTCTCCATCGTCTTCTTCCCTCCGGTCTTCTTCCGATGTTGACACGACGCTCTCTCCCTCTGTAACGCCATGTGCGCGGTGCGCAACGACGTATATAGGCATGGGGCGTGGGCACCGGGTGATGTCACCAGGTGACCCCGCCCCTTATGATGTCACAGTCCCATCATGCCCCTGGACTGTGACGTCATAAGGGGCAGGGTCACCGGGTGACATCACCCGGTGACCACACCCCATGCCTATATAAATCGTTGCACACCACGCACACAGCATTACAGCGGGAGAGAGCGTCGTGTCAACATCGGAAGAAGACCGGAGGGAAGAAGACGACGGAGAAGACAGGGCCAATGCTAGCACAAGAGTGGCAAAATAGCAGAAGATAGCGGAGGAGCCCGCTAGAAGAACCGGAGAGCAGGAGAAGAGGCCGGAGAGCAGGGAGAAGAGACCCCCGGAGCACCCAGCCCGGTCGGTCAGGAAAGGGGGTGGGGACAAGCGAGCGCCCCCCCCGAACCGTACCAGGCAACATGCCCTCAACATGGGGACAAGGTGCTTTAGGGTGGGGGGGCCGCAGGACGCCCCCCTTCCCCAAAGCACCCATCCCCCCATGTTGAGGGCATGCGGCCTGGTACGGTACGGGGGGGCGCTCGCTCGTCCCCACCCCCTTTCCTGACCGGCCGGGCTGCATGCTCGGATAAGGGTCTGGTATGGATTTTGGGGGGACCACCACGCCATTTTTTTATGCTGCATAAAAAAATAATACTCATCCATGGTAACATAATCTCCAATTCTCCACCTGACCCAGTCCCACCGTCTCCCCTAAGGTCCTCTTTATATGCCAGAAATCATCACATGTCCCATCCTGACCATTTCCGTGAGGGCTTAAATGCCAGATATGGTAGTTACTGCATGTCTAACCTGTACCATCCTATCAAATTTAATGAACATCTGAGATGGTCAGGTTGAAAACAAAGTTCCATTTGGTTTGTGATAATTTGGCATGGAATGATCCCCTACTAAGTCCCACCTCATACCTCCTGCCCTGCTATTTTACTGCCCAAGGTTTTAGCTACTTATCTGGTAGTATAACTTAAATAATTGTCCTTTTGAGACAACTGTGTCATTTAGTAGCATAATAAATAAATGGGACAGCTGTATCATTTGTACATTTAAATTAAAACTTTAAACCATTCAGTTTGTGAAACTTACCTGCTGCAATAGTCCTGCTATTTCCACTCCCCCTGCCTTCTTCGCAAATCTCGAATACCTAGGACACTGGAACGCGAACGCATTCCCTTTAAGTTCGGTATATGCAGCACCATGAAGGTGAAAGGCAAACCGTTTGAAGGCAGTCAGTGTGACTGCGCACATGGTCATGCAATATATCAGGAAAGCACAGACCACGCATGAGTGCAAACAGCACCTTGGAGGATTGCCTTCTGTCAGGGTTTCACTACCTGGACAGGTGTCAAAACTGGCTCAAGCTGCTGTATTTATGTACTTTTAAGAAAGAATGTTATAAAATTATTCCAGTCATTTTCATAATTTTAACAGTGCACTTTAAACATAATACCATTGGATTTTCTCCTAGTTAGTAGTTAGTTACAAACCATTATTTGTATTTTTTAAGTTAAATCTGTTGTTGTTTTGGTTGTTTTGTTATGCAGCTTGCCAACCAGGCTGCTTGCTTGCTTACTCCTATACTTGTAGTACTGGTGGTGGAAATAGTGGTGATACTGAGTCTGCTGCTAATATACATACAGACACAGGAAAATGAAGGCCTACAATGGTACTACGAGTCTCCTATACTCCCACCACCAAAATGTTTTTTCTTTCCACCCTCTGATGGCACCTACATCGTGGCAAGGAGATTTTGCTGCTAATATATCCAGTCCACCAAGATATTCATGTAATCTCCAGGCCACAGTGTTGGCAACATGGCACTTGTAAGTTGACACTCTGGAAAGTCATCACCCATGACAAGGAAGGAAAGACTGTAATTGCGTTGCCGTGAGTCATAAATAGGTGAGAACCTGCTCAACTGCCCATTTACTCCCCCATAGATCATTGATTTCCGTTCATTTATGTAACTCTTGTTTTATTTGCCAATTTAGTAAAAGTACCACTGGAATGAGTGGATGAGGATACATCAGGACAGACACATACAAGTCGAAGATTTCTCAGGCACGTATTAACCATACACATCTTTTAGGATGTATGAATAATGGCAAACTTGTATGTAGGGATTCACGATAGCGGTATACGGATACGAGTAATTTTTTATCTGTACTCATTGTCAATACCAAAGACCATTCCAGTGCATCCAGGTGCTGCTAGAAAGCATGACACCGGCTTCACAGCTTATCAGGAAGCCAGGCCTCCCGGATCCTTGATTGGCAGGGAAGCCGGCGCCAAGCTCCCTCACGGCACCTGAACGCATGTAATGGTATTTGGTATTGACGAGTACAGATAAAAAATGACTCGTATCCAATACCGGTATCAGACGTATCCATACATAGAGGGAATCTCAAGTGATGCATGTTCCTTTCAAACATAAAATCAAGACAGCTGCATAGAAAAATTATACACTTTTCCAGATCATTATATGTTGTAGTCCAACGTTGCAGTAATGCCGCGTACACATGAGCGGACTTTTCGTCCGGAACTGGTCTGACGGACTATCCGACAGACTTTCGACGGACTTCCAACGGACTTTCCGAATGAACGGACTTGCCTACACACTATCACATCAAAGTTCAACGGATTCGTACGCGATGACGTACAACCAGACTAAAATAAGGAAGTTGATAGCCAGTAGCCAATAGCTGCCCTTGCGTCGGTTTTACTCCGTCGGACTAGCATACAGACGAGCGGATTTTTCAACCGGACTCGAGTCCGTCGGAAAGATTTGAAACATATTTTATTTATAGGTCCGTCAAACATTTGGGAAAAAAAAGTCAGCTGGAGCCCACACACAATCGAATTGTCCGACGGAGTCCAGTCAGCCGGACCAAGTCTGCCAGAAAGTCCGCTCGTGTGTACGCGGCATAACAGGAATGGAAATAGTATTAGTCATCACGACTAATACTATTTCCATTTCTGTTACTGCAACTTTGAACTACAACATATAATGATGCGGAAAAAGAAAGAGAATACTAAGGTCAGTGAGGCAGTATAATACCTAGCTAAATCTAAATGAAGTTGTTGGTGACAACTGACTAGGATGTTCTTTCAACTGTTTAAGTTGATTACCATGTGTGATAGCATGTGTGTTATTATTAAGCAACCAGATATGTAGTAAAGTGTAAAATATCACATAATAATCAATAAATAAGCACTAAAGTATGCTTTTATTAGGCAAAAATTATTTGCATTTATTTATTTACACAAACAAAAGTAGAAAAAAAAAACATGTATGTTAACACGTATACATATATACAACTATTAACAAAAAGGTGAGCTGGGCTGCCTTGGGTCCTGGGGCAGAGAAAGAACTAGCCCTCAGTTTTGCGAAGGAGAGGGTTCTCTGCTGCTCTGAGTGCTAGCAGACGAGCTCCCAGGCAATGGAGCATTGTGCCTGGAAATTGCTTCCAGCAAAGAGAGTTCCAAATGCTTTTGGAATTGCCTGGTTCTGCTGTTGGTTTACACAGGCCAACATAATTTCCATATGGTCAGTCTGTTGCCTGGCTGCAAGTTGAATGGTCCAGGTTAACCTCCTTAACATCCTTCTATTGTCACTTGCCAGCCTCCGAACTTCTGTGAGGACCCTCTGAAGCACTGCGTCGGGGACAGTTGCTGGGCCAGGCGGTATAGCAGTAGGTGCCAGTGGCATCTGGGTAGAAGGTGGGAACAGCTGTTGCTTGTTTTTTTTTTTTTATTGAAAGCCTATGGCGTGCATAACACACCCAAAAAACTTCACCCGGTGCCAAAAAAATGTGCACACACATAGAGAGTGGTCACAAAAAAGTGCAACAGGTACACAGACGTGCCAACTCCCTGATCCCCCGGGGCATTAGGCTCCAGACGGGGACAAAGGTACTTTACAATGGTCTATCTGGCCGAAACCAGACAGACCCCGTTCTCTGGTGGGTCTGCTGAAACAGAACCCACCCAAGTACTAGGTGGGGCTCCCCCGAAGGGAGACCCCATGAGATAGGGCGAACGAAGCCAGAAGGCCATGTCCACCCCTTCCCAAGACTTTCAGGGCTGGCCTGAGGACCTGTCCTTACTCATCACACAGTGAGACAAACGTGTACAAGACGTGACAAACATAGGATTCAATCAAAAAAGAACATTTATAAAGGAAAGTGGGGAAGGGATAGTGGAGAGGAGAGTGAAAAAGGTAGCCATTGTGTAAAACAATGACCAGGCCCTCCGGCCAGGAATAAAAAATTCCTCTGGTCCTAGCCAAAAGGCCCGGCCCAAGAGGCAGGTGCTAAAAAAGCGTGTTCTATAGTGCAGTGACCGTGGTGCCTCAAATCAAAGTGACTGCCACTCACAGTGATTTTATGGCACCCCTGGACTGCCACTCCAGGGGCACTACTCCATAGGCTTTCAAAGACCAACCCTGGCCACCGGCCCAGACCACAGCAGCCCCCACCCCAGGCTGTTCTTTTCCCGGAGCTGCGATGCGCTCTGCGTGCCTTCCCCATCCCCCCCACATCCGCCCCTTTGCTTTGGGCTGGTTTGGTGTGGGGGATCGGGCGGGTGCACACACACCGCATCGGCGCCACGCAGTGCTCCCGCACATGACGTCACCAGTTGGCGCCGTTGTGCGGGCGCATAGGTTTCCATCTGGTGTCGGCGTAGCTGTACGCAGTGACGTCAGCCTGGGCGGGTCGCTGCCGTGAGCAGGGATCCCCGCCCCACGTACCGCCGGCCTGTCAGCGTGACGTCGGTGGCAATCACCGGCATGGCCGGGACGCATATTAGGTGTCGCCCCAGGCACATTTTTCCCTCCTCTGCTCTCCACAACAGAACAGACGCCATAGCGTTGGTCAGCCTCGGTTTTAAGCACCTCAAGGTAACACTCTATGAATATACTACAACTTCCTACTCCCCTTACTCTTTAGTGTCAGTACTGTGACCTTCTCTATGGATTCCATCATCCACTTTAGGTCCACCATCCCACCCATGATTGGCTATGTTTTGCAGAGGATGCTTGTGCTTTGGGGATGATGCCGATGTGTGCCTGTCTTGCGCTGGATTGCCTGCCACCCCAGCTCTGGGGGAGAGCTATTCCCTGCCCAGTCCCTGCCCTGTACCATAGTCTGGTGACATCGTGAGTACCCAGAAATTGACACATTGTCCTTTCTGGTTGTATTTATTTCTATTCTTTGATGGCTTCATACTTTGTAATTTCAGAAATCCTGTAGCATCCGCCCCTGAAGAAGTGTATTCACAGAAACGCGTCGGGGACCAAGGATGCAGCCACTGGGCTTTTAATTGGATTTGACAGTTATTAATGTTTTGATGTACCTCATTATTTTATTTTCACACTCACTTTTTACATCATGTGTTTTGTGCTCCCCAGTATAGATATATGTATTTATTGTACAGTGTACATCTGCTACAGTTATATATGGTTAGACACACTATTTTTGACTGTCTGTATACATATGCATTCATGTAGGCTATGGCTTGTGCGCATGCTCACATAACCCTTTACATGTGTTGTATACCCAGAATTTTCCATCAATAAATTTGTACACATTTTTATCTTACTCCAATCTGTCTACTGCCTCATTTAAAGTCCCACCTGGCCTCCGGCCTTCCCCTCCTCTTTTTTTTTCACCCCAGGCAGGAAGGCATGGAGTCCTGGAAGCTTGGTGAGAGCCCTTCACCATCAGGCCTAACCGTCGTTCCGTCCCGCCTACCTAATTACATTCAGGAAATACTGGCCGCTCCCCCGGTGGGAGAAAGGGGAGCCAGCGTTCTCTCCCGAATAACTGTCCGGAGCTAAAGCTGCCCCAATCCAAACCAGAAGGCCAGGGTCCTGACCCCCCCAGGTTAAGACCCCGTGGTTCTCCATCCCCATCAGAAGGCTTCCCTTTCGGCTACGAACCGTCCAGGTCACCTTTACTCCAGCAGGTTTTGCATAGCAACCGCCATCCCATCTCCATCTCGCCATGGATCAGGGACAGAAGCAAGTGCCACCTCCTGGAAACTGATAAGAACAGATACTACACTTGATCTTAGCCAAAAGGCCGAGAAGCGATGGCTGCTCCTGAAGAAGCATACCAGGGGCAGCATCAGATGGTGGCAGGATGCGGGAAACATGGCCCGTGACCTCCTCCTCTGGCCATGGGGAGAAGCCATGGGGAGAAGGCAGGAGTCTGGGGAATCACAGGGGTCAGCTCTGGCTCAATGCCCTCGCAAATAAGGACAGGTGAGCGAGATAGCCAATGTTGATGATAGCATTCAAAGAAATGGATTTCTAGAGATTAGAATAGAAATATTTATTTTACTTTTTATTTTTTATTTTGACACTGTCCTTTAAAAAATAAATACATTTTGTGTCACTTTTATTCCTATTACAAGGAAAGTAAACATCCCTTGTAATAGAAAAAAAGCATGACAGGACCTCTTTAATGTGAGATCTGGGGTCAAAAAGACCTCAGATCTCATATTTACACTAAAATGCAATAAAAAAATTAATAAAAAAAGAAATGTCATATTTTCTTCCCCCAAAAAAACCCCTTTAATACTGGAGGGCAGAAGTGCCTGTCAGGGAAGAGGACCTGATCGTTTCCACCGCTACCGACGGCTCAGCTAAGCGGCAGAGGTGACCTGGCAAATTTGCCGCAGAGACCACATCTGATAGAGGACCGGGTGGTCCTTAAGTGGTTAAGGGAACAGGTTTGGTTTTTTTAGTGTAGCACCCTCTAATTACAGGTAGGTGCTAGATTAGTATTTTTTTAGCTGTAGGGCTCAGATACAGGTAAATTTGTGTTTGATTTCAGTCCTGGTTGTTTTGATCTGGGAGTGGGTGTGTCAGTGTAGAGGAGGGTGTGGCCACCTACACTTTGGCTCAAAGATGCCTTCTCTGCTTCTAGAGGACTTGTTCTGGAAGAGAGGCTGGACTTGAGACCTGAGTGGCAGGCAGCTCATGTGAGGAGCACTGACCAATGATTAACTTGCATTGGCAGGGGGCAGGCCTCTCATATAGGCTGAGGTCACATGCTTCGGGGGTCGGGGAGTTCCTGTGTACAGGAAGGACAGCATGGAGTAAGGGAGGTGTCGCCCTGGGCATCCCCATGCGGGGATGCGCCATGCAAGGAGGAGGGATGGAGGAGCCATCTGGGAGGAAACTAAAGATAAAGATCTTCAGCTCTGCTGAGTGCATCGGGCTGCTGTGACCGGGAAACACAGGGCTTGGATGTGAAGAAGATCAAGCAAAGAAAGTAGAAGTAAAGTGGCGGAAGTAGATCAGCATATCAGATTTCTGTGACCGGGGAACACAGGACTTTGATACAAAGGAGCAGGTCAGAGCAGTGTAGAATGCTGTGTGGCTGGGGAGCACAGCATGATTGAGAATGGACTGACTGAAAGTAGTAGTCCGTTTATTGCCATGTATCAGGTATTGGGGAGAGATGCCGTGTCATCTCTGGCCTGGTTAGCACATTGGTAATAACTTCCAGAGACTGAGTGATTGTCCGATTCATAGAACCTGCAGAAGGAAGCTGTGTTCACCTTTGGTTCTTTGGGTCAGAGAGACATTATCATTCTTGTCTACATGTAGGGACTATTCAGAGTGGTTCCTCTTGTTCTATTGGAAGTGAAGCTAGCAACTCAGTAACTATGCAGTAAAGGATTTGCGCAATGCAAAGAAGATAATTCAGGGAAAACTCAAGATACAAGGCCAAGGCCACAAGAAATCTTAAGAAAACTCTATATCAGGGGCATCTCATATTTTCCCTCATTTCCATCCAAGTTTATCCAGCAAATAAAAAGCCATGAAAATGGATCAAAGTGACTGTTTATTGCCTATAGAATGGTGCATGGGAGGTTGGCAGAAGGGTGATTGGCGGATCGCTATAACCAACTCAGCAGCCCCTTGGGGGTTACCACTACATTAGGTTAACAAACTCTTTAAAGAAAAATGTTTTTGTTCTTCTCTTCATTATATAGCAAATATTTTATTTTCGCTACTCTTTTCCACTCTAGGTACTGGTGGCCGATTGTAGTGGAGGATACTAAGATCAGATGCATTTCCAAATATTGTAGTAATAGAATAAACAATAATAGGTTACACTACAAACAGTGGGGTCTATTTACTAAAGGCAAATCCACTTTCCACTACAAGTGCACTTGGAAGTGCAGTCACTGTAGATCTAAGGGGAACATGCAAGGAAAATAAAAAAACAGAATGTTTGCTTGTACATGATTGGATGAGAAAATCAGCAGAGCTTACCCTCATTTCAGATTTTCTCCTCAGATTTACAGTGACTGTACTTCTGGGGAAGACATCCCCTCCAGCTGTTTGTATTAACAGACAAACGGCTGCTTAGCCACATCGGTTGTTATTACAAGAAAGCCGACTATCAGCTCTAAAAAAACGGTACCGGGGTGATGTCTGCCGCTGCAAGCATCACCCCAGTACAACATCTTGAAGCACTATATTGGTAAGTTTGTCAACGATAACGACGATTATTACAAAAAAGTGACCACCAATAATCGGTCGACCCCTAGTTTGAGGTGTGTTTGTATGAACTTAAAAATGGATGGTTGTTAAATAGCTTTTTATGTGTTTTGTAATGCCTGTGTGTAAAGTGTGGATAATGATGGTGCCTCGTGTCCTGTTTCTTTATATTGGCAGCTTGTGTACTCTACTTACGTAGAGGAGTAATGGGCCGCTGCTTCCTGACAGAAGCTGACGCTGGAGGGTCCGGGATATGGCTCAGGCTTTCTGTTAAAGATAGAATAAAAGAGACCAAGCCTATTTCTGACAGTTATTGTTTACAATTTAAAATCATTATTTTTTGCTGGAAAATTACTCAGAACCACAAACATTATATATATATATATATATGTATTTGCGCAGAGGTCTTTCAAAAGCAATTTTTGGGGAAAAATTAACTGAATTAAAAAATAAAATTTACAGTAAATTTATTTAGCCCAATTTTTTTGGATATTGTGAAAGACGATGTTACTCCAAGTAAATAGATACCGAACATGTTACAGTTTAAAATTGCAAACGCTTGTGGAATGGCGAGAAACTACGGTACTTAAGAATCACTATAGATGAGCATGGAAATTTTTTTACCGACCTCCACAAGTCAATTGCCTCATTTAAAGTCCCACATTCCCCTCTCTTTTTACGTACTCATACCCGGGATGGAGGTACATATAATGTGCCTCATTTAAAGTCCCAAACTCCCCCCTCTCGATTATTTTTTTAACGAATACCAGTTTAGAGTTACAGAGGAGATCTTTTGCTATAATTATTTCTCTTGCTGTGACGATCGCTGCGATAGCTCGCAAGTGTGATTTGAACACCGTTTACATTTGCGGGCGCCACGTATGTATTTTCTTTTGGTCAGCAAGCAATGCATGCGGGGCACTTTCAAATTTTTTTTTTTTTGTTCTTATTTATTTTTTCCAATGCCACTTTATAAAAAATCCCAATCCCCAAATCCCTCCTTTGCACGTACAAGTCAAAAAGTAAACATCTGCATATATGAATACTGTGTTTTTTTTCATATCGGCACCATTGGCAGCCAAGTAAACGAGTATGTAACTTCCGAGTTACTACATTGGAGACTCGATTGAAGCCGATTCCGGCTTTGTTTGCAACTCTTGCCGGCTGGTCGCTCTGGTCTCCCGGTGAGACTGGAGACCCGGGCGAAGCGGTGGAAGGAGGCGGGTGGGGGGGGGGGTGTCGCGTCGTGCCCGCTCCTTATGATGACAGCTGAGCAGCTTCTGAGCCACATTGGTTGTTATCATAACAAAGCCGACCACCAGATCTAAAAAGCGGTACCGGGAGGCTGCAGCTGCTTATCACCCAGGTACAACCACTTCCTCAAAGCGCTGTACAGATACGTCGTTTTGCGGGAAGTGGTATGCTACAGGACTTATTTGAGCTTTAATTAATATTTAATTAATATTTATTTTTTCCTTGCACAGTGTGCCATTTATTGAGAACAATCAGCTAATTTCTCAGCCAGAGAATGGACAGCAGGATTGTCATCCGGCTTCGGCAGCACAGCAAAAGTCAGATGTCGTAAATCTGACTTCATAACAAAAAAGGATCCTAGCAACTCCCAGGTAAGAGGACAAATCGTTGCCAAATGGTTTATGCTTTGACAGCCCCCTCTCTTTTATTTCTCAATCCCATTCTTACATCAATTTCCTCAGTCCACCTGCATATCACAATCCCCCTTCACATCACAGTTTACAGTAGTGTTCTGAACCCCTGTTCACAATGGTATCTTAATCTTCTCCCTCACCTTCACAGCACCTCCCCACAGCTTTGTCCTCTGCCCTCCTTCACATCACAGCCCCCTGCATCTCTGGGCCCCTTCACATTACACAGCACCCTGCATCTCTGCCATTTTCCTATCTTAACCCCCCAGCTCTGCCCTCGTCACAATACAGCCTCCACAGCTCTGCCCCTTGCTACCTTATTTGGGCTCACAGAGCTGGAGACACAGTGGGAGACACAGCAGCACTAAATAGTGGGCAGGAGCAGGAGGTGCTGAAGTTAACCAGCAGGTGATTGGTTGCTAGGGCTGCCTAGCAACCAATCACCTGCTGGTTAACTTGGAAAGTTATCTTCAGAAGCTCCGTTCTTGCCCAATATTCAGAGCTGCTGTGTCTCTGGCTCTGTGTGCAGAACGGTTCTGCCTCCTGCTCTCTGCTCCAATGTGATAGTGACAGGGAGACAGAACCGGCACCTAAATGGCTGGACTGTGGCTGTCCGGATGGCACAGTGTCTCGGTCTGCATTTAGCCCACAGTCCGCTATTTAGTGATGTCTGCTTTAAATGTTAAATAGATGTTTGTTATTATGTTTATTATTATGTTTGCTTTGTGTTTATGTTAGGTACTCACCACTGCCAGAATATTGGATGCCGGAACTTGGAGCTGATCCCTCCACAAATGACATTGCTTGATCTGAAAAACATGAATGTAAAGCAAAACATAAGTCTCACGTGTGTAGTTATAAAAAAAATAGTGAGCTGGAAACAACCATATAACTGCAATATATAATGATATACTTTATTTTACTCACCAGCTCTCTGATGCTCGGCTGGACCCTTGCTGCTGACTCCAGGGACATCCTCATCTGCAAGCAGGCCATCTTTCAGCTCTGCCTCCCACTGTCTGAAGACAACAGCCTTTCCTCCAGTAGACTGGGCCAGGAGATGCTTCTCTACCTTTTTATTAACTGATGCCTGACAATCATAAAATCTGCAAATGAAAAAAAGATACAGTATAGTTAATACACCTTACAACAATATTATTTTTATTTTACATGTTACTTTTCTGTATGTGTCTGTGCCAAATAAATATTTGTGTTACGTTTAACTCAGTTTATTGAGTAGACTACTATACTATGTATCTTTCACATATATGTGGTGTGTTCTAAGAGTGATATAATATTTGAATAATTAGCTGTGCCTGACACCAGTGGTGGCCCTGCGAACCTTGGAGACTGCATTCACTGAGTCCCGGACTTGTTCCCAGGCTGCTCTCTTCGCAGAGGTTGAGACATTTAGGCTGAAGAGTCTCACTTTGTCTCTGTTCACTGCAGCAACCAATGCAGAATTCTCCTCTGAGGTAAATACGGGCCCCCTTGGTCTTCTCTGTCTCTTTGTTTTCTGGTGTTGCTGCAGGTCTGCGTCAGCAATTTCTTCTGATGTAGGGGGGACACATGCCTCCTTTTTTGGCCATGCTCCCGCTCCACTCCACCTCCATGGGCACGCTCTCCTCCATGCTTTGGCTCCACTCCATGCCTCCGTTCATCTCCACTCCTCCTCTCCCCTCTACGCCTCTCCTCTACACCTCCTTTCCTCTCCATGCCTCTCCTCCCCTCCACGCCTCCTCTCCCCTCCACGCCTCTCCTCCCCTCCACGCCTCCTCTCCCCTCCACGCCTCTCCTCCCCTCCACGCTTCCTCTTCCCTCCTCTCCCTTCCACACCTCCTCTTCTCTCCTCAACCCCCCCTCCTCCTCTCCCCTCCACTCCTCTCCCCTCCATGCCTCCTCTCCCCTCCAAGCCCCTCCTCTTCTACACTCCTCCTCTCCCCTCCATGCCTCTCCTCCCCTACACTCCTCCTCTCCCCTGAGTCCCCTCCTCTGCTCCCCTCCACCCCTCCGCTCCCCTTCACTTCTCCACTCCCCTCCACTCTCACTCACACCAACAACTCTCATACCAACACCAACATTCTCACTCACAAGACTCACACCTCCATTCTCACTCCCAGACATTCTAATTTCACCAAAAGCACCAAACCACACAAAAACAACCACAAATCCAACAATACCACTCTCTGTTCTGCTCTCTGCTCCTCCCTCACCACACCACTATACTCCCTCTCAAAATGGCATACAGGGGCAGAGGCTATAGCCACATGTCAAAAATGAAAGTAAAAATTGAGATTTTGAATCGTTACGAATAACCACGATGTATTAGAAAAGTATGAATCCATTTGAAGCACGTTAGGCAGCGCCACAGCGCCATTGTGAGACATGTAAAATTACGAATCAACGAACAAAAAAAAGTTACGAATGTACAAATCCATTCTAAGCACATTAGGCAGCGCCATTGTGAGAGAGACACATACAAATACGAATCAACAAACAAACAAAAAGTTACGAATGTACGAATCCATTCGAAGCACGTTAGGCAGCGCCATTGTAAGAGAGGCACGGAAAATTACCAATCAACAAACAAAAAAAAAGTTAAGAAAGTAGGAGTTGTGTCCAGAATCAACAAAAAACAATGTACTCTACCGAAAGTACGAATTATAAATCAACTAAAAATAAGGCTTTCAGAAATACGAATCATTCTGATTCAACAGAAAATGTCGCTTGCGAAAATAAGAATTAGTCCGAACACGAAATCCCGTTTTACGAAATTAGGAATGATTACGAATCAACGGCACCGAAAAGAAACAAAACTAATCTAAATGAATTTTTTAGTTGTGCACAAGTCTAGTACAATGCCTTTAATTGCTGTAATTTTGTGTTAATTGCAACTAAAATGATTTTGGCAACAAACTCAATATACAGTGTACAGTATCTCACAAAAGTGAGTACACTCCTCACATTTTTGTAGATATTTTTTTATATATTTTCATGTGACAACAGTGAAGAAATGATACTTTGCTACAATGTAAAGTAGTGAGTGTACAGCTTGTATAACAGTGTAAATTTGTCGCCCCCTCAAAATAACTCAACACAGCCTTTAATTAAAGCAGGATTCCGGCCAGCTAATTTTTTTTTTTAAGTCAGCAGCTACAAACACTGTAGCTGCTGACTTTAAATAAGTAGACTTACCTGTCCTGGGTGCCCGCGATGTCTTTTTACGCTAAGTTACTATACTATATTGTCAAGAGTATTGAGATGCCTGCCTTCACACACACATGAAATTTAATGGTATCCCAGTCTTAGTCCGTAGAGTTCAATATTGAATTGGCCCACTCTTTGCAGCTATAATAGCTTCAACTCTTCTGGGAAGCCTGTCCACAAGGTTTAGGAGTGTGTCTATAGGGAAAGTTTGACCATTCTCCCAGAAGCACATTTGTGAGATCAAGCACTGATGTGGACGAGAAGGCTTGGCTCACAGTCTCTGCTCTAATTCATTCCAAATGTGTTCTATTGGGTTGAGAACAGGACTCTGTGCAGCCCAGTCAGGTTCCTCCACCCCAAACTCGCTCATTCAGGTCTCTATGGACCTTGCTTTGTGCACTGGTCCAAATCATTTGGTAGAGGGGGGATTATAGTGTGGGGTTGTTTTTTAGGGGTTGGGCTTGGCTCCTTAGTTCCATTGAAGGTAACACCTAAGGCATCAGCATACCAAAATATTTTTTGGACAATTTCATGCTTCCAACTTTGTGGGAACAGTTTGGGGATGGCCCCTTCCTGTTCCAACATGACTGCGCACCAGTGCACAAAGCAAGGTCCATAAAGACATGGATGAGTGATTTTGGGTTGGAGGAACTTGACTGACCTCACAAATGTGCTTCTGGAAGAATGGTCAAACATAGACACACTCCTAAACCTTGTGGACAGCCTTCCCAGAAGAGTTGAAGCAGGTATAGCTGCAAAGGGTGGGACAACTTAATATTGAACCCTACGGACTAAGACTGGGATGCCATTAAAGTTCATGTGCATGTAAAGGCAGATGTACCAATACTTTTGACAATATAGTGTATGTTCAGACTGCACCACCACTCAATCTACCTTTTTTGTTCACCAAGCATTACACAAACTACCAAGCCAAGCTATTTCTTTGACACATTTCTTTCTATCAGGGGCTTGATCATAAAGATAACACAGGGGCCATACACACGGGCCGAATATCGGGCAGCATCGGCCGGTTACATTGAAATTGTCAGACAATCTGCTCATGTGTATGGCTGCCAGTTCGACAGGAGCCGGTGGTTCAGTTGGCTTCTGTCTAAAGGGCATGACTGAAAAAAGGTCTGCTGATTAGCATCCGATCAGCGCTCTCAGCCAATGCCTAAGAGCACTGACCAGAGTGTTCTGGTAAGGGGTGTTCCCTTGTTAGAACGCAATAGCTCAGAGGGAGAGATCACTATACTGACATCGGATAGTAAGTACAGCGGCTCCTCCTGAGCTCTTCAGTTTTATTTTCATTCAGCCCGCTGGGTTGAACGAAAAATTTGTTATGCCCTGTACACACGGTCGGATTTTCCGGCGGAAAAAGTGCGATCGGATTGTGTTGTCGGAAATTCCGATCATGTGTGGGCTTCGTCTGACTTTTTCCGTCGGAATTTCCGACACACAAAGTTTGACAGCAGGCTATAACATTTTCCGACAACAAAATCCGATCGGTTAAATTCCGATCGTGTGTACACAAATCCGAAGCGCAAAGTGCCACGCATGCTCAGAATAAATTAAGAGAAGAAAGCTATTGGCTACTACCCCGTTTATAGTCCTGACGTACGTGTTTTACTTCACCGCGTTCAGAATGATCGGATTTTCCGACAACTTTGTGTGACCGTGTGTATGCAAGACAAGTTTGAGCCAACATCCGTCAGAAAAAATCCATGGATTTTGTTGTCGGAATGTCCAATCAATGTCCGACCGTGTGTACAAGGCATTAGTGTGTACCAGGCTTCATATTTTCTCTGTTCCAATCCTCCTGTGGATCCTTCTCTCCTTAGTTCTATGTTGAAAAGTAGGTGTAATCCTCATTTGTCCAGTCCTCCAAAAGGGATCCCCAAGGTGGTATAGGCTGTGCACAGTCATCCACAATGTTACACTGCTCCACAGTGGCCTCCTCTTTCATCTTACTTTGTGCTCTAAACAATGCAGTCTATGCATTCTTAGTGGTCCTGTTTTACCACTTCTTAGTCATGGATTTTTTTTTGACCAAGCAAAAGCTTCACAGCAGCAAAACCTACAAAAAGAAATCTAAAGCTAAGACAAATATCATAATGGACAGCACATGGTCTGAGGCACTTATATGTGACCCACAGTTTCATCAGTTTCCTCTCTAACACCAATTTAGATCTGCATATTTCTTAATATTTAGCACTGTGCTGCTGAAATAATTCTATGCCATATCTGCTGCCTGGACCTTTTCTTAACTTTTTCTCTGGTCATTCTCCTTAACATTCATCCATGCCCACCCTCTCTCTTCTATGATCATTCTTCTTCACTTCCACCTACGCTCACTCTCCTCTTTTGTCCTTTGTCTTTAATTTCTACCCATTTTTTTGTTTCATGATTTATCCATCCTTTAGTCAATTCCCTTTACTTCTTTAATCATTATCTTCTATTCCCATCCATGCAAGCTCCCTCTCTGGTCATTTTCCTCCTCATTTATCCATGCCTACTCAATTTCTCAAGGCTTAACCTCTTTTACTACCAGTCATGTATTTTCTGGAAATTCTATTTTAGTTTCACCTGTGTTAATTCTCTGGGCATATTCCTTCATGCCAACTTGACTTACTTTAAGATTATCATCCTCCATTTTTATCAATACCAGCACTACTCTCTGGTCATTCCTCTTCACATGCACCAATGCCAAATCTGCTGTTCTCTGAAATCGATTGTACGTCTAGCCATACCAATTCTAATCTCTGGCCATTTTCTTTTGGTTTTAGTGATGCCAACTTCCCTTACTATTGTGATTATCATCTTCAAGTACCATCCAAGTTCACTGTTTTCTCTTGACATTCTCTTCCTCTTCCATCTATACCTGCTCTCCTTTCATAATCCTTCATATTTATTGGATATAAATACATAATGAACTGACAAATATTTCACCTAAACAGGAACTTGTCAAAATGTTTCCTCCAGAAAAAAAGTTTAGTATGTATAAAAAAGAGAGGAATATGTACTGTAAATGGTAAAAGCATACATAAAATGAATTACATGCATAGCTTGTGTGTGTACTAGCAGTACTATTGTACTCTTAATTGTCTTTCAAAAATCTTTTTTGTGCTGCACGCACATGTATTCATGGAAAGCAAATTCAGTACTTCTTCCCAGCTATTGTATATCAGTTTGACAGCATGTATTGTTGTGGTGCTGTTAGATTTTCTCTAAGTTTGTACATATCTAGATTATCTCTATGGTGCTAACAAAACTAGTATCTCAGTGCAGTCATTCAGCTTAGCAGGTACACATTATCTGCAGAGAAGTTAAATTATGAAAAAGAATCAGGCAGTTTCAGAAAAGCAGCAGCTGGATGTTATAAAAATTTTGATTTATTATCAGTTGGTGATTACTTTATGGCAATATGGTTCCCCATTCTTCATCTGGAGGCATGGGTGTCACTAGTAATGACCCTGACATGCACTGCACAGTAATTTACTAAGTAAACATCCTATATGCGTAATTAAAGAGATATCATTTGTTTGGGAAAAAGAGTGTCTTGTCTTTCCCCCCTATAAAAAAAAACTTGGGGAAATTGACTAAAGTAAGTATTTAGTGATATTAAGATTTTATCCATATTGGTAAAAACTATCTATAAGGAAATGACTGTAATGATATTTAATGGCTAATTCTGTCTCTAGTAAATGAATTACTATTAGCTGTAAATCTAACTGTACAAACCTTTCTTCAAACAAAAATGTTCATTTTTTTTTTTTAAATACATGTGCTAACATAAATATACACAGATTTAAAAAAAAGTCATGCAAATATATGATGAATTGCAAAGAAAAGTAACCTATATAATTCCACTTTTCATCAATCGGAATGAAAGATGCTGACCAGTAGATTACTGCACTACATCTTTTTTTTACTCTCAAAGACTGGGAAACTGAAATGTAAAGCAAATATTGGACTTTCCTGTAAAAGTCAAGCTTGGATCTGCCCAATCCCACTTCCTAAGTCTCCCTGTTAAATCTTGATATAATGGGCATCCATAATCAGGGGTAGACTGGGACTCATGTCCACAGGAAAAAGGGAGAAGAGGGACAACTGCATGGCACGCTTTGTGAATATCGCTCATAGTTATGAAGCACTGCATCTTTTTTTAAATACATTTTTAAGCAAAAAAAACACAGCAAAATACAAGATTACTTTCAGAATCCGCATTGGTTTAATCTCTATAAAAGCTCAAAGTATCATTTAACTTTACCCATAACAACTTGATAAAAAAAAGTTCTTTAGCAGAAAACATACATTCCACATTAATAATTATGCTACCAAAATGAGTGTGTGCCAAAAATTGCCTCCAGCATTGTACCTGTTTCTTCTTGCTGGAGGCTGCCATTTTGCTGAAGCCCAGAGCTCCTGGACAGCAGCAATTCTTTAGGCTGTCAGCAGATCAGCCTCTACAAATTCAGCACAGTGCCTAAAAATTAGGAACAACTGAGTATGTGCAGACCAGTGTGAGACAGTGTACTAGTGGATTTTAAAAAGGACTACTGTAGCAGTACTGTATTACTAACGGGACTTATTTTTCTGACTGAAGTTCCACTTTAAGTATGTATACCAGTTGGGTTTTTTCTGCAGAAATTTACCAAGCTTCTTACCTTTGCTGAAAATCTCTTATCTGCATGTTGGCAGGCAGGCGTACGTGGAGGTTTCCCAAACACAGAATGCCGGTGTCTTTCTCAGATGTCAGGGAGGTGGGTGGGCCAGGCTTTGTAATTGGCAGCAGAGAGAGCTGTCAATGACAGCCAAACCATTCACTTCCCACACATTGACAGGTCCACTCTCCCGCTACATACCATTTGACTGCACACCACTGCTGTCTCCTAGTGACTAGGATGGGGCTGAGTCATTTAAATACAGTACACTTCATACAGCTCCACCTCCTAGTTGCTAGCACAAGACCCCCCCTCACCCTCAGGTTCTCTTTAATCCATTCTTGCTTAATATTGTTTGGGCCTACAGGGTGGTTTCCCTTATGGGGTGTACACACGGTCAGACTTTTCAGCTACAAAAGTCCGACGGACGCCGCCGGACCAAATCCGGAGGACAATCCGACCGTGTGTGGTCTGCATCAGACTTCCAACGGACCGTTTCGGTCGGAAATCCGACGTACTTTAGATTTAAAGCCTGCTTCAAATCTTTACGTCATTCCTGACGGAAAGCCCGTTTGTCTGTATGCTGGTCCGACGGACCAGATACGACAGAGGGGCAGGGTACTGCATCTCGCGCTCGCTGCAATAGGAAAAACAAATTTTCCTATTGCGGCGAGCGCGGGGCATCCCAGGCCCTTAGGTCTAGTATGGATTTTAAGGGGAACCCCCTACGCCGAAAAAACGGCGTAGGGTCCCCCCCAAAATCCATACCAAACCCGATCCAAGCACGCAGCCCAGCCGGTCAGGAAAGGGAGTGGGGACGAGCGAGCGCCCCACCCTCCTGAATCGTACCGGGCCGCATGCCCTCAACATGGGGGGGTGGATGCTTTGGGGGAGGGGGGCGTTCTGCGGGGCCCCCCCACCACAAAGAACCTTGTCCCCATGTTGATGAGGACAAGGGCCTCTTCCCGACAACCCTGGCCATTGGTTGTCGGGGTCTGCGGGCGGGGGGCTTATTGGGATTCTGGGAGCCCCCTTTAATAAGAGGGATCCCAGATCCCGGCCCCCCACCCTATGTGAATGAGTATGGGTTACATGGTACCCCTACCCATTTACCTAGGGAAAAAGTGTCAATAATAAAACACACTACACAGGTTTTTAAAGTAATTTATTAGACAGCTCGGGGAGGTCTTCTTCCGGCTTCGGGGGTCTTCTTCCGACTTCGGGGGTCCCTCTGGTTCCTCTTTTCCCGGCGTCCAGTTGGTTCTTCTCCACTCTGTCTGGCCTCTTCTCCCGGTGTTTGACCTCTGCTCCCGGTATTCCAGTTCTTCTGCCGGCTCCTCCGCTAACTTCATGCCGCTCTTTTGCTAGCGGAGGCCCGGACTTCTGGCTTCTGGCTTCTTGGCTTCTTCCCTCTTCTCTTCTTCCGATGTTGACACGACGGTCTCTCTGGCTGGAATGCTCTCTGAGCGCTCCAATGTGACTTATATAGGCGGAGACCCCGCCCCCTTATGCCGTCACAGTCCCTGGGCATGCTGGGACTGTGACGTTTTAGGGGGCGGGGTCTCCGCCTATATAAGTCACAGAGAGCATTCGCATACGCTCAGAGAGCATTCCAGCCGGAGAGACCGTCGTGTCAACATCGGAAGAAGAGATGTTGAGATGCTTCATGCCACCAGTTTTCATGCTCTACCACTTAAGACATCCATTCCTTATAGGCAGTATCTACGCCTGCGTCGCACCTGCTCCAGCGACACCCTTTTCCGTGAAGAAGCCGTCAAACTCCAAAGTCGATTATTACTACGGGGTTATAGTCGATCGTGTTTAAGAAGAGCATATAACACAACCATTAAAAAATCTCGACGTAACCTACTTTTTAAACAAAAATCCCACTGTAATTCTGATTCAGATCTCACCCGCATCATTACGCAGTTTTCACGTCAACATGTACTTATTAAAAACATACTGCAGGGACATTGGACAATCCTAACAGATGATCCCAAATTAAAACCTTTCATCCTCTTGTATCCAGCCATAACTTACAAACGAGCAGTGTCTATCAAAGACAAGCTCATTCAAAGCGAGTTTAAAAATGCACATAAAAGATTTAAAGTTGCTCCATTTTGGAATCCTTCCCATGTGGACATTGTTCACATTGTCCATTAATAAGAAAAATATTCTGCCTTCCAAATGGGGAGATCTTTAAACCCTCGCACTTTGTGAACTGCCAGACCCGCGGTGTGGTATATCTCATGGAGTGCGAGTGTGGTGCCTATTACATAGGCAAAACCAAACAGGAATTTTGGCGACGCATAGCCAAGCAATCATACAGCATGCAGATCGGTTATCGATATCTCCCGATTGGGAGACATGCTGTTCTTGAACATGGCTATACAGTCCCGAAGGTAACCTTTACGGCACTTTATCGAATTCAAATACCAGCCCGAGGGGGGGACTGGAACAAGATCCTGCTTCAAAAAGAACAAAAATGGATCTTTCGTTTACAAGCCACTCAGTTCCCCAGCTTGAACAAAACAATTTCTTTTGTTCCGTTCTTACGAGGTTTCTCCTCAGGAAAAACACAATAGAATTTATTGGACATTTTTTATATTTCATTTTTCAAACAAGAGATCGCAATAGACCTAGAACATATACACTTGGGCCAACACTGGTAGCTCATAGTCCAAAAAGATGTTTTGGATATAAATAATACTAATTTGATGATATCAATATCCAATACCTATTTTGATTATATCCTATTGACGGTTTTATGTGTCATATATAAAATATAATACAGTTTTTTATGTATTTTATATGTATTTCTGTACGGTTTCCTCTGTATATCTAGGTCCCCCCACTGATTCTCATGCCGCCGGCCCTCCTATGACTGTTGGGATCCCATTGCGGCCTGTCTTCCTGGCAGGGTGGGGGAGCATAGGGCCCTATGCTCCCCTTCTATTTCCACTAGGTGGCAGAATAGCTTTCTGGCCGCCTGGTGGCTAATTCTTCCTGCCAGCGGTGTTTCGAAGCTCCTTCCGGACTGTCTGCGCGTCACGCAATTGCAACGGAGGAGACGGCGGGCGCCGAGACTCCTGTTGGTCGGAAGGCTGAGGAAGCCACGCGTGGAGCGCCGCCATTGCGGCGATATCTCCACCAGAGTACAGGGCAGTGCCACCACACCTGCAGATCATTGAGGAGATAACCATAATTACTATGGGAATGCTTGGAGATTGTGAGATGATTCCCTGCCTTCCACCAGGATGGTCATATGCTTGTGAGCTACCCGCCTTTCAGGTAAATCATTACTTATTGGTGGTCATTTAGAGCGAAGTCCCGCTATCATATAGTGGGTCCCCTAAAACTAACTAGTGATTTATTGTAAATATGGTTGTATTATAGACAGATCGGGCCCCCCAGGCCAGCAGTCTCAATTTCGAATTCCTTCCATCATGTATTGAGTGATCTTATCATTAACTTATCCCCACCTGATGCAAACTAACTTGTTCTGCAGATATTTCAGGTAACTTTACATTTCACTTCATTATTCACTATATATATATCTCATTCACTTTCCTTTCACCCTATCACTCCCTTTTTTTTGTTTTCACTTTATCTTCCATTTTCACCCATATCTGTACTCGCCTTTAGCACTGTCTCACTTTCACTATGATATTACATTATTCCTTCACATTTTCACTTTCCTTCCTTTTTTCCCCCTTCCCCCTTCTACGATGATTTTATTGGTATCACTTTAGTTTTGTTGATTTACCTTCACCTTTTTTTTGCCTCAGTGTCACACATGCCTGTCCTTATCTCACTGTCCTCCGTCCATGCCCAACCTCCCCTTTTTCTCACGTTTCTGCACATTTACTTTATATTTATATTTATATACTGGTTCTATATCCTATTTCCATTTTCTGTCCATTTCAGAATATGTTCCAATTTGACAAATTTAGAATAATTTAATTTCACAATTTTTTTGTTGATTTATATTAAAAAATCCCATATGGATGTTAGACATGCTAAAATATTATCATTAATTCAATCATCCTATCTTATATTACAACCTTTACCTATACTCCACCAATGTGGTCTCACCACAAGCAACGACCTCCTCCCCTAATCTAGAATTTTTTATTTATTAGTCTTTCTAACTTCTTTAATAATTACCCAAAAATACCCTGATTGTTAAAATTGCATGCAGATTGCCCACATGGGTTCAATAGGATGTAATTTATGGTGCTGTTCCCTAATGATCAAGTGCAGGTGCTGGCTTGTTGCTGTCGTGTCTTGCCTAAGTGTGGGGATTTTCTCTGTTAATGTGACTCCTTGTAAGACATGCCTACGATGAGAGCCCTCTTCTGGAGCGTCAAGGTATTGAGTTCTTCCGTGGGATCAAGCGAAAAGATTTTTAGAGGATCTCTGGTTAAGAGTAATTCTACAATACATTGCTATTGTTAATTATAAATTAAAGATGTGTTGCTAATACTATTTAGTTTTTACAGTACAAACAATAAATGTAACAAATTTTGTCATATATACTGAAACTAATTGACATGTGATCGCTGTTTCCTAAATTGCCCCGTATTTCCACATTCGTGATCAGGTCGGTATTATTGGTAATCAGGAGGTCTAGTAACGCTTTGTTTCTAGTTGGTGCATTTACCATCTGACCCATGAAATTGTCCTGCAAGACATTTAGGAACTGGCGAGCCTTAGATGTATGTGTGGTTCCTTCCACCCAGTCTATGTCTGGATTATTAAAATCCACCATTATAATGACACTTCCCATCCTTGCTGCAAATCCAGATTGTGATAGGAGGTCCACCTCTGCCTCCTCCCTCTGGTTAGGGGGCCTATAGCATACTCCCAGTATTACTTTCCCCTTAGTTTCCTCCCTTTGTAGCTCTACCCATAAGGATTCCACCTCCTCCCTTTCTCCATTAGTAATGTCGTCTCTCACATTCACTTGTACATCATTTTTGATATACAGGCATACCCCTCCCCCTTTTTTACCCTCTCTATCCCTACGATATAGGGAATACCCTTGAATGGTTGCCAGCCAATCAAGAAAGCTGTTGAACTAAGTCTCTGAAATTCCTATAAAATCGAAATCCTCCTCGTACAACAGTAGCTCTAGTTCTCCCATCTTGTCCGCCAGAATCCTGGCATTGGTGAGCATGCCATGGAGTCCCTTCTATAGAGCTGGTAACCAATTGAGAAGTTGGCCCAGCTTTCCAGGAACCCAAACCCCTCCTTTCTACACCAGCTCCTCAGCCACTTGTTTAATTCCCTAATCTCCCTTTGCCTTTCTGATGTGGCTCGAAGTACTGTTATTTCCTTGGAGGTCCTTTTCCTCAATTTAGCTCCTAAGTCCCTAAAATCATTTTTTAGGACACGCCATCTACCTCTGACTTTGTCACTGGTGCCAACGTGCACCATGACAGCCGGGTCTTCCCCAGCCCCTCCCAGTAATCTGTCCACCAGATCCGTGATGTACCGAACCCAAGTATTTGACCCCTTCACAAAACATGACTTAGTACTTTGTGGCAAAACCCTGACAAAGGTCAGACGTTTCTCGTAGTTGGCCACCAGGTTTGCACACATTTCAGGAGGGATTTTGTCCCACTCCTCTTTGCAGATCCTCTCCATCATTAGTCATTAAAGTCATTAAAGTTTCAAAGCTGACATTTGGTAACTCGAACCTTCATCTCCCTCCACATATTTTCTATGGGATTAGGTCTGGAGACCAGCTAGGTCACTCCAGGACCCTAATGTGCTTCTTCTTGAGCCACTCCTTTGTTACCTTAGCCATATGAGTCATTGTCATGCTGGAATACCCACCCACGACCCATTTTCAATGCCCTGGCTGAGGGAAGGAAGTTCTTACCCAAGATTTGACAGTCCATCGTCCCTTGTATGCAATTAAGTTGTCCTGTTCCCTTAGCAGAAAAACACACCCAAAGCATAATGTTTCCACCTCCATGTTTGACGTTGGGGATGGTGTTCATGGGGTCATAGGCAGCATTCCTTCTCTTCCAAACACAGCGAGTTGAGTTGATGCCAAAGAGCTCAATTTTGGTCTCATCTGACCACAACACTTTCACCCAGTTCTCCTCTGAATCATACAGATGTTCATTAGCAAACTTCAGACGGGCCTGTACATGTGCTTTCTTGAGCAGAGGGATCTTGTGGGCGCTGCAGGATTTCAGTCCTTCACAGCGTAGTGTGTTACCGATTGTTTTCTTGGTGACTATTGTCCCAACTGCCTTGCGATCGTTGACAAGATTCTCGTTCTCATGATCATTGAAACTCCACGAGGTGAGATCTTGCATGGAGCCCCAGACCGATGGAGATTGACAGTTATTTTGTGTTTCTTCCATTTGCGAATAATCGCATCAACTGTTGTCACCCTCTCACCAAGCTGCTTGGCGATGGTCTTGTAGCCCATTCCAGCCTTGTTTAGGTCTACAATCGTGTCCCTGACATCCTTGGATAGCTGTTTGGTCTTGGCCATGGTGGAGAGATTGGAATCTGATTGATTGCTTCTGTGGACAGGTGTCTTTTAGCCCTGGTTCACATTGGTACGTTTTGATATGCAATTTGACATGTCAAATCGCACGTCAAATCTGCGGCAATGGCACCGCCCTAATTGGTGCAACGCTGCATTTGCAGCGCCGCACCCATTTCAAAGAGTAGTTTCCCTTTAAGAGAGTGCTTCTAATCTCAGCTTGTTACCTGTATAGAAGACACCTGGAAGCCAGAAATCTTGCTGATTGATAGGGGATCACATACTTATTTCACTCATTAAATGAAAATCAATGTATAACTTTTTTGAAATGCGTTTTTCTAGATATTTTGTTGTTATTCTGTCTCTTGCTGTTAAAATAAACCTACCATTAAAATTATATACTGATCTTTTTTTTTGTCAGTGGGCAAATGTACATAATCAGCAGGGCATCAAATACTTTTTTCCCTCACTGTACATATCAACATTGCTCCAGGGGTACATGTCCCTTCTGTCCCCACGCCCCCGCCTTAACCCCTTGTCTCAGCTCTGCTTTTGACTGTCAGGCAGTAAAATAAAAACATGCATAACATCAAGTATGTCATCTGTCATCTAAAAGCCATGTAATGAGGCAGCAGGAATAAGATACTGCCCTCAATTTTCTCTGACCAATGTTCAGAAGTGATTTTTCAGTATAATATCCATAACACACAAATGAACCAGGAAAGTCAAGGACGGGGGGAAAAATACATTGTAGCAACACACAAAATCCCATTGTTCATTCTGAGCTTGTCTATGTACCTGTGAACAAAAAGCTGGTCTTAGCTGTTGAAATGACCAAGCATTAGCAGACCACAACTTTTTTTGAAGTGATGCTTACATAGATAATCCTGGATATTTTTGCGATGAGAAAGACACCTCTGACCCTGGTCATATATGACCCAGAAACAGTTACCATTGCCTAGAAAATCCATTGACAAGTTTATCTGCTCAAATCTGAATGCACCATACACATTAGAGTTATCTTCTGATTTTTCTTCTGATGATCTAATGTCTATTGATACCTCAAAGCAAAACTGAATTTTTCCATGCTAGCTATTTCAGTGGCAGCAAAAGCAGACTGGATTTACCTTCCCCACCTATACCTGCTAGGTCCAAACCACCTCTTGACATACCAAATTCCTGTGAAAATGTTACGTTTCCTAAAGCCAAAGCTTACACAGGATTATGCAAGCTCTCCTGAACACAAGGAGGAAAGTATTAAAGGAAATCTGTACTAAAGGAATATGTTGGTTCTTATTGCTGACATTTCCCTCTAAAAATGCTATTTAGTTTCTTTGCTGGTCTGGTACTTTTACAGCTTGTTTACACTAGTAGCTGTGCTAACTGCACTACCGCTGGTGTGCGCTGGGAGGAAGCAGTGCTAAAGCACTGATCCTGGCACATAGCACTGTTTACATTTATTTTTGTTAGAACTTTATTGAAATGTGACACTCCATTAAGTTCTATTCACACATAAGTGTTGCAATTCAGTAGATTGCTCACAACCCACTGTATGCAGAACATTTTTTCAGGACACACCACTGTAGCGCAGTGGTGTGAACTGGCGCCATAGGAAACAAGCCAAATTACCTTGTACTTGCATTGGGACAGTGCTGGGCAAGGCTGCTCAGTGTATCCCAATGCAAGTGGCGTGAAAAAGCCCTGAAGCCACCTACCTGGAACAAATATGCAAATCATAGGTTCAGACTTTGCTTTGACATCACTTACTAAATGCTTAAAAAAGGTCAGTGAATCAAAGTATTGAAACCAAAGCCATATGGGTAGCTGTCATTCTTTAGAAGCAGATTAGCAATGACAGCCTACATAATCCTCTCAATAAAGGTTTACTTTAATGTGGACCTTGCACCAAAAGCAAGGTCTACGTATTACATACAGCCTGCTCCCCCCCAATGTAAAATTCCTGTATTATATCTGTAATAAAAACAGCGGGAAAAAAGCAAAAAATATACTTTTCTTACGTTTTTTTTTTCATGGTGCCTAGATTAAAATGATATCACAATCTTTCCAGCAAGGTCCTGGGAATGCTAAGTATCACAAGAGTTAGGAGAAGATGTTCAAGTACAATGGAAGAACATTATCTTGACAGATTTGGTAGACACTGAAGCACCCCTTTTTTGGTGCTCATGGGAACTTAAGCAATAGCATTCAATGTACATGGAGGAAAACAGCTTATATTAGTTTTACAATAGCTTTATCAATAAAACATAGCTTTAAACCATGAGTCACACATAGAAATTAACAGTCATTTTACATAAATGATTCATTTTGAATCGGATGCATGCACACAAGCTGCCACATAGCTTTGAAATGCTATGAAAACTGTCAGTTGGATGTATTGAATTTAACACAGTTATTAAAAGACATCAACTTTTAATACTCTTTTCTTTGATATATGAATAAAGCTCAGGGGCATCCTATTACATCATACAAACCCGATCCACAGCTTTCTGAGTAATTGCTAGCTAAATAGATACTCTATTTCTACAGTCCTAGGACTCAGATTCGCTTCTAGCAACTCATTCAGTGTTCATAAAGTTCAAGATTAACAATAACATTATATGATTACGGCATTCATTTTATTAAAGTAGAACTCAAGTCTAACTATCCATGTATGGACTATAGTGAGTGAGCTGTTGATATACAATTGGCCGATTCATTCTTTTGGAATTTCAGCTTTGGGAGAGCTGGTAAAACTGTATGTGTATTAGCAGCCCTCTAACATTATTCAATAACATAAATACAGGGGTCTAAAATAATGTACTCACTGAGTATGTTCGAAGAAGAATTAAAAAAAAAAAAAAACAGATATCAGACAAATGGACATTCCAGCAGTATGAAGAAGATCAACATTGTTAGTGATAGATCTTTTAAGTGAATGAATGCAGAGAAGGAGAGTATGGGGGTTGCAGTGACATCTGTGCAAAGTTGGTGGCCCAAAGATTTGGAACCATGAACAATGTAGGGGGAAATTGTTCAATTTTGGAACAGGTCTGGTACAGGTTCAGGTATGCGTGCTGTAGAATGGCCTGATAAGTTTTCACAGTGCTAGTTTGGGGTTCTGAGAGTGAATTTAATTCTTATATGTAGGAGAGACTAGACACTTGCATTTTAGTTTTGCAGCTAGTATATAATGTTTAAATCACTTACAACCCTACTTTTCGGTTGGATTCACATTATCACATTGTGGTAAAATTGGTTCCTTTTCACAAATGTCGCATACAGTTTCCCAACTGAAGCTGAGCAGTACAGCACAACACACTTGCTCTGTGGAGCAACACAACACAAAGATGTGACCCATCTGTATGTTGTGGTGTGCTGCCTCAAAAAATTTTGCATAAATACTGCTTGCAGTAGGTTAGGATGCATTATGGCAGCTTGTTCATTGAAAATGTGTGTTACTATTTATCATAGTGTGAATAGAGCTTAAGAAATAAGTAGGCCTAGACTTAAAGTAGTATCAAATGCTTAATTGTTTTTAAAATGAATACATTATAACATCTAAGTAAACATTACCCTGTACAAAAATAGCTTGATATGTGTGTACAAATACTGAGCTATCTGCTCACTCCTGCTGACTCCAGATCTCAGAGAGCCACTTCCCTGGACTTCCAGGTTGGGGAGCGCATGCCCTGCTTTATCCTACTTGGATCCTACTTGGATACTTAAATGTATCCTTTAAAGTATTGTCTATAGTCAAAGTGTTTCAATTCTTTCTAGTCTAATCCTATTTTACTCTATTAATACTCTGGACAATCTTGAGGTGTGTAAACTTACTTTGTTAAGAATTTGAAACATTTCAAACATGTTTACATCCTGTCCTTCAGTGACACATATTCACTTTGCCCAGTGAATAGGCACTGCTGTCACACATTTCACAGGGCCTGCCTTCTGAATGTGCAGAGGTGTTGTAAGGAGTTTCAAGAGCTGGAGTCAGTGCAGGAGTCATAGCTTGCGGGCAGAAATGTGTCATGGGATATGTAGTCCTTAAATAGCAGACAGGAAGCTACAAAGCATGCAGGGAATCCAGGAAGTTGTGAAAAGATATGACCAGCAGACAGGCAGGTGAATATGAAAGCAGATTTTTTAAGTAAGCCTATTTTGCATTGTCAAATATAACTATTGTTTGTAATGTTATTACAATGCTGATTTCATAACATGAACAAAGTACAGGGGTGTATATGAAGAAGACCTGATCCAATTTTTGCCAACCAGACGGTGACCAGAAGAGGTTGGTGCTGTTTTCAAAAGATGGGAATACAGCTTTTCACAGCACTCACCAGGGGTGGATGATAGAACGTCTATAGGTCTTGCATGGAATCTTGTGATAGTGTAGCAGAAAAAATGTTGAGTCCCAAGGGATCTCATAGTCTGAATTTTTTGGATGATCTGACAAACATCTGTCCAAAAGATTTATAGCTTACTGAAGGACCAGAAAATATGTAACATATATGCCCACCTCTTCTCCTCATCTCCAGCAAGTCTCTGCTCATTGTGGGAACATTTTATGAATCCTGTATGGAGTATAGTAACATCTGGTCAGGATTTTGATTCTTGTTATCTGGATGTTTGAATACGTGAAGAGAAAAATCCTGTCAATTTGCTTGTCAGAGAAAGAGGTGCTGAGGGCCCTTTCCTATTTAACAATATATGGTGGCTTAAAACCTACCTGGGGGGAGTTTATAAGGTAGTATGTCTGAGAGACTGTAGGATGCAAAGGCGTCTGTTCATCATACATCTGTTCAAGACCATGAGTTTAGGAGTGAAAGATGATGCTGAGGGAAGGGCAGCCAGGAAGTGAGAGAGTTGTATTTGGTGTCCAAAATGTCAGGTAGGAGAAGACCGGGTCCGTGGCTATTTGTGCCCAAGAAGGCCAGTGTCCAGAACTTAAGCAGTATCTACCTTGAAACCACCCATGCTGCCAAAGAGCCTTAAAGTTCAGTTCTGCCAATCCCATCCTAAATGATGTGTTCCCTATGATGTGGAAGAGAGGGGTCAGGTGTGAGGAAACCCCTTTACTGTGGAAAACTTTAAAATAAATGTCATACCAATAGTTGGTTGCTGATTAAGGCCTATGGGAATCCCAGTCATGTATCATGGGAGACTTGAAAGTGGAATATCAGATATATCTTGTTTACTCACCACCCGTTGCTTATAAAGAGCCATGCTGGCACCAGTGGATATGCATACTTAAATGACAGGCAGCTTGGTTTAAAGTTATATCTGGGAGGGCCATGCCCCCCTGTAGTTTTTAGAGACGCAAATTAGACTGGGCTAAGCATAGTGGTTTACTCTCCCAGAAGAACTGTCCTATTAACTGCCCTCAAATAAGAGCTTGGAATATGAACAAGTTAGGCCTGCAGAAGATACACCAGACAAGGCATTATGTCTATTTTAATAATATTGCATCTGCTAAACCAGGAGAACTTGCCTCTGTGCCAGGCGGAAAGGTCCTGTTCATCTTAAATGTATCACCAGAATTCTTGGGGAGATTTATATCCAGATAATGGATGTTGTCTTTCATCTATTTAAACTGTTCAATGTTCAATGCCTCCGACCTCTGAAAGTTAGAAAGTGTGCCATATTTATCCAGCTCAAACAAAGCAAAATAAATGTGCAAAACAATAGCGCCCCAAATAAAGTGCATAATTACAGTAAACGATATTGCTTAACATGTGAATAAACAATGTCAAAAATATAAAGTCCAATAATCAAAAAAGAAGGAATCCCAAAGTCTATATTCATTGAAGACAGATACTGTGTATAACAACACCAGTGTTCATATAGATGTTCCTCAGGAGGTGCTTCAGTAACCAGCCTCCAACATTGAGTGAATTTGGCTACCATTACAGCAGCATATGCACCCAAACCAGCATAAGGATCTCACAGGAACCACTGCGGCATGTATACTCCCATGGCATCTCCTCTTATACTCCCAACTAAGGGTAAATAAAGCTCACCAAGAGCCAGGAGAAAATAGTTTAATAAAAACCATATAACAGCAAAGGTACATCTAAGGACAGTGAATCTCGTAAAACTCACATAAGGAGTCGCTGTAGGCCCGAGATCGCGTAGAGGTGTGACGTCAGCACCAGAATCTCCTTCTAACACGTTTCTTACAATGGGACATTATCAAGGGGGGATCTGACTCTGACGTACATGCAAATATATAACTGTGCTAGTACTCAAAAGCAGCTGTATGTAATTACGAGCTAATAGTCACCGCCGGAAATGCCGGAATGGCCATCTTGCCGAGTCCCGGATGTTGTTCGATAGCCATATTTGAATAGAGCCGGAAACGGTGTAGCGGCCATATCTGAGTGGAACCGAAAGTTATATGAAGGCCATATTCTTATGGACACCAGAAACTACAAAATGGCCATATACATTCTATCCGGAGAAACAAATATAATAATAATTATATAACTGATCAAACCTGATGTTTAAAAACCATACATAACAAGGTCACCTGCAGACCTAGTCATGAATGGCAAAAGGTTAATGTTGTAAAACAAGGATAAAAAATAAGGTAAAAAAAATAGAAAAATTAAATACAGCTGTGGATGGGTAAACCAAAAAGGAAAAATCTAAAAACAAAACATACAAATAGTATTGGTTAACATATTTTGCATAGCAAATGTATGATATAATCATCAAGACCTGGTATTAAAAAAATATACAGAGATAAAATTGAGTTTTAAAAAGACTACGGGCTAAATTTGTGAGTTAATGTAATGTTATGATCATTATCATTCAGGAGATCAATAAAAGCCTGCAAAGAAGGAATGTCTCTATTCCAGATAAAAATGACATCATCAATATATCTTTTGTAAAAACAGAGCCAGCCACTCTCTACCATAAATTGCATCATGCTTCCAACTTGCCATAAAAAAATTTGCAAGGTTAGTTGCAAATTTAGCGCCCATTGCCACAACCCTAGTTTGTAAATAAAGCTGTTGGTCAAACCAAAAATCTTTGCGTGACATAGCGAAATCGATTAAATCCAAAATAAATTGTTTCTTTAATTGTGAAATATAGTCCACCTGTAGGAAAAAAAACTACCGCCAGTAAAAACAAGTGGCTGAAGAAAGAAATCTACAAACTTACCTATTCTAGATAATGAAGAATTTATTTATTAGAAATTATCGGTCTGCCAAGGGGTTTCATTAATTTTTTGTGTATCTTGGGCAGATGGTATATTACTGGGATTCTTGGGGAACTTGGAATTAGATATACCCTCTCCTTTTTATTGAGTATCCATTGTTTAAATCCCCATCTGATCTTTTCTGTGAATGCTTTTTTCTTGTACAAAGGGTTTTTTATTGGACATATAAATCAACATAATGATACATATAGACAATGAAGGACACATCATGTGTACATGTTTGCGTAGATTATAAAATTTCAAAGAATAATAGTCTGAAATAGTAAGATTTGCACTAGATCCCAAAATTACACTAGGAATCTTATAAGATCAACACATACTAGTAGTATAGCGAAATGCTAAGTTCCACTATTTTGCAGATATAGTTGCAGAACTTTATATAACAGTTGTGGTAAGAAAAGAAACAAAAAGATAAATGTAAAACATAACTCATCAATGTGGAATTAGAGAAGGGCAAGATATGTTCGTAAGTTGTTTCTCATCATGTGTCCGAGCCCAGCAGGACCTAGCCTGTGGGCTAGAGAGGCATAGAAAGGAGAAGGTAAAAGGAAGGAATAAGAGGAGAGAGGACCAGAAGAAGGGTGAAATAGGTGTGTAGGATAAAGAACAGAGGGAGTAATCAGGGAAAGGAAAAGGAGGAGAGAGGGGAGTCCACGGGGTGGGAGGGGTGGAGACATACTAGAGAGAGAGTAGTTGTGAGCTATCACAACTGGGTTAGAACGGCACATAGCTGTAGTTCTAATCCCGGAGCATCGGATGACCGAACCATCAGATGTTGCGATCTGCAATCTGATTCTATAGCAGCAGAAGAGTGTCGGGAGAGTGGAACCGAGCGAGCAAGGGGCTCATTACAGTAGTGCTGAATTAAAACTGGAAGGATAGGAATACGCCACCCATGGTTGCCAGGTCTGAAGAAATTTATCATGCGTATCTGATAACACGGCCGTCAGGTTCTCATTAACCATGATCTAGTTTACGCGGTTTTTAACTGCCTCAAAGCTGAGAGCCGGAGTTTTCCAAACCTTTGCTATGGTTACTTTAGTTGCAGTAAAAATATGAGATGCCAATTGGCGTTCTGGTCTTAGTAATTCTGTGATCGGTTTCCCCAGAAAGGCTTCAAAGGGGTCCCTCTTTATATTGGTGTTGAAGATGTTACTAAGCAGTGCATAGACTCTAACCCATAATCTGCATAACCTGGGGCACTGCCACCAAATGTGTGCCATCGTACCCTCCCGAGAACACCCACGAAAACATAGGGGGGAATATGTTGGGATAAAACTAGCTAATCTGGCCAGGGTGTAATACCATCTATAAAGCACTTTATAGGCATTTTCCAAGAAAAGAACATTCTTGGAGCATTTGGACAATGCGATAGTCATGACCTGCCAATCCTCTGGGTCCAATCGCTTCCCCAGTTCCGCCTCCCACTGCAGATGGTATGATCTCAAGGGTGGTCTTTTGGAGCTTATTATAGCTGTATATATTAAAGAAATCAAACCCGAGGATTGGGGTCGTGATCTACAAAGGCTTTCGAAGGGGGTTAACGTATATGGGGTTGGTTAAATTTTTATAAGGGTTTGGAGGAAATGTTGGATTTGTATATAGCTGTAGTGCTCCCTAAGGGGGATGTTATGGGAGGAACGTAAGACTGCAAATGGGATGATCTTGGTAGGGGTAAACATAGAGTGGACATCCATAAAGCCATTCTCGGTCCACCACGTAAATTGCAGTGGGTTATCGCATCCAGGTGGAAATAGTGGACACTGGAGAAGGCGAAGTAGGGGGAGGTGGGGAGAGATTAAGCCCGCCGATTATTTGACCGTGTCCCATAACCGGAGAGAGTGGGCCAAGCATGGACCAATAATGGTTGGGCGATGGGCTCGAGGGAGCCAAGGAAGGGAGGCTAATGGTATCGGGTGCGAGTCCATCAGATCAATAGTGGCCCATAGCGGCATTTGTTGCTTCTCATGAAGGTGAGATAGTGGGGCAATAGCTGCTGCTGTTTAGTAAGCGTGTAGGTTGGGAACCAAAAAGGCCACCATTGATCCTTCGGGCGTACAACACCTTCCGTTTGAGCCTAGGTTTTATAGAGCCCCATATAAATTGCATAATTTTGCGTTGGTGTATGCGTAGAACATAAGAAGGGACCTGGACCGGTAGGACCCGAAAATAATATAGCGACTTTGGGAGATAGGTCATACGGATGGTTGCAATCCTTCCGAACCAGGACAATGGAAGGGTGGACCAGGAGGAGAGCATAGCCGTCAGCTTTCAAAACAATAAAGGAAAGTTGGCTTGATAAAGGCCTGAGTATTTTGGGGTAAGCCGAATCCCAAGATAGGGTAATGATTCTTACCATTGGAAGGGAAATGCGGATTGCAGGGCTCCCAACTCAGAGGGAGAGAGGTTGATTGACATTGCTTTGGATTTGGCGGGGTTGACTGATAGGCCCGAAAAGGTGGCAAAAGTATCCAAAAGTGAAAGCAGATTCGGGAGGGAGATTCTAGGTTTAGTGATGGTCAACAGGATATCATCTGCGAATAATGATAACTTATGCGGAGTACCCGCTACTTCTACCCCGCTATATCCGGATGAGATCGGATGGCCTCCGCCAAGAGTTCCAATACCAGGATAAATAAAAGTGGGGAAAGTGGGCAACCTTGATGGGTACCCCTTTTAATAGGGAAGATAGGTGACTCAAATCCGCAGTATTTCACTTTGGCCTGGGGGGAATCGTAGATAACAGAAACCCAACGCGTAAAGGAGGCTCCGAATCCATAGCATTTAAGTACCTGTATCAGATAGGGCCATGACAACGTGTCAAAAGCCTTGTTGATATCTAATGACAAAAACATTGTTTCTAGGGACCTGTTATGGACTATGTGCTGTATTTGAAGGAGACGTCTGATAGCGTCACCAGCCTGTCTTCTTGTGACAAAGCCCACCTGGTCCTTTTTTATCAAGCGTGGTAGAAAGGAATTGAGGCGGTTGGCCAGGATTTTGGTTAAGATTTTTATATCAATATTAATTAATAAGATTGGCCTGAAGTTAGCCCACGAGGAATGATCCCTGTCAGGTTTAGGGATCATAACGACGTTGGCAGTCAGAAGGTTGGATGTAAAGGGGCGACCTTCCTTAACTGAATTGTACATAATTGATAGGTGAGGAGCAATAACATCTGCTAATTTCTGATAGTAAAGTGCCGTAAAGCCACCTGGGCCGGGTCGTTTGCCCACCTTCAACTCTTTAATACACTGGAGGACTTCCGAGACTTGTATGTCTCTGTCCATCAGGGATGTGTGGGATTCGGATAGGGAAGGTAGAGATAGATTTGTCAAAAAGGTGTCAAGGCCATGGGTGGAAGAGTGATCAGGTACAGAATACAGTTTAGTAAGACGATACCGGAACTCTTCCAGAACTCGCTGCGGTAAGAGTATTGTGGCGAGTACGCAGTGTAATGGGAGCAAATTTTGGGGAAAAGGTTCGCAGTCTGTTGGCTAGCATTGCGTTTGTTGGCTTTGACGTACCATTTTTGCAGCGTAGGGTGAGTTCCGCCTCATCCGTCAAACATAAATCTAGCTCTGTGCGGGCCTTATCTAGGAGTTTGCGGTTAGCAGGGGTGGGGGATTGCTTGAAGGTCATTGCTAATGCCTCCTATTTTGACTCCATATCGTGGCATGCCTGTTTCCTCTCCCTTTTGCTCTTAGATGCTAGGCGGATAACGTGGCCTCGTAGAACTACTTTGTATGCTTCCCACAATGTGACAGGAGACGAAACTGATCCTGAGTTAAAGCTAAAGTATTCCAGAGAAGCTTAATGGATGTCATTAAGAATCGCTTTGTAGGACAAAAGAGAGTCATTCATCACCCAGGGGGAGAATTGTGGTTTACTAAGCAGAGAATTACAAACCTCTAGGATGGGGTCATGGTCCGACCATGGGGCCGCCAGGATAGAAATTGATTCTATTAAGGGGAGATGTTTGTGAAGAACAAACATATGATCAATCCTGGAGTGAGAGTGGTGAGGGTGATAATAGTAGGTGTAATCCCTACCCAGGGGGTGAAATTCCTGCCAAATGTCTATTAAGTTGTGATTTTCCAGTGAATGTGAAAATGTTTTAGCTGCCGGGGAAGGGAGTTTGTGATCCGAAGGGTAGTTGTCTAGGGAGGGATTCAATGTCATGTTAGAGTCACCCGCCAAAAAGAAGAGTACCTCTCTGGTGGGACCTCAACAGGGCGCAGACATGGGTCAGGAAAGGCCCCGGATTTTTATTCGGGGCATAATAAGTCATAATCGTAACCTCGGTATCTAGAATAGTACCCTGTAGAATTAGGTACCTGCCATTTGGATCTGCTATTTGTTTACTGCAAGTAAATAGGACCGACTTGCGTAAGGCTATCAGCACACCCCTCTGTTTAGTGGGACCATTAGCCAAGAAAACACGGGGGTAATCCGCCGCAAAATATTTAGGATAGGAGGAGGAAGAGAAATGGGTTTCCTGGAGGCATGCAATGTCTATTTTTTGTTGTTTGAGGTATTTAAAAACCTTGACCCGTTTCTGGGGGGAGTTCATGCCCTGGACATTCAGGGACAACCAATTAAGAGTCATTGAAGCGGAGGGAAACTCCTATACAATATGCCAGCCAGGCCCCCCCGTGGACTGGGAGGGAGAGAAGAGAGGACATGGAGGAATAGAGACAAGAAGAAGGAGGGAGAAGAAGAGCAAGACAAAAAAGATAAGTGTGTTGAGGAGAACTCGAAGTAGAGCTAACCTTAAGAATTTGAATGCATCTTTTTGTGGGTTGTGGGGCCCACAGTAGGGTGAGACGTTGGCCAAGAGAACCGTCTTAGCCAAGTGCCAACACATGAGGGGGAGCAGTGGTCCGTCGGAACCACCGGCCTATTGCGTTTCAATAAAGTCAGATACAATATATTGAGTCTAAAAAGATTCTAATGAAACAGTTAGGTAGGACCAGCTTAAACAGTGAAAATCAAATACATATAAAAACATGTGAAGGTATATTATGGGGCCTCCAGGCGCCCGGTGACGATAGACAACTGGCCTCCGCCTCCAGGGAATTAGGGGGACCGGCCCGACCTCACCGCACCAGCAGCTCCGCCAAACCCTCAAACAGAGGCAGAGAACTGTCGTGCAGAAACAGAAGACACAACCAGGTTAATGAACCAATAAAAGTTACCCTTGCAAGGAATACATTACCCCCCCCGACATCTTAAGAGTCCCAAAAAAAAAATCAGTAGACAGACTTCAGGTTGTCCTTTGTGTGGAGAAGGGTCAAAAGGTCCTGCCAGTGTCCATGCCTCTGGGTAATTATAAGGATAATGGTCAACACTCTCCACCGCCATCTCACAAATGGGGCGGCCTACAGTAGAGTGTTCAAATAGATCTCCAGGGCAGAGGACCTAGGACAAAGCAGGGTGCAATTAAATCAGGGGGGGGCATTCCAAAAAGCTCCCAGATGATCTGGGTAGTAAACTAGCGGGTAAACTTAAATCCTCGGTTGTGGCATATAGTCAGGCGGCAAGAGAGATCGGGTATCACAAAAATGTAAACAAAGTACCTTCAACCATTATTAGACTTATGGAAATGTTGAGCCTGTAGATCCCTCAGCGCCTGGGATCCTGGTTGAGAGCGTTGAGAGGATTGTCGAGGAGGCCTGGAAGGTCCTGACCTGGAAGAGGAGGACGATGCGTCCATCGGGGACGAAGGGAGGTCCAACTGCAGATCCTGGAAATGACGTTTCAAATCAGATGGGGTGGTAGCCTGAAACTGGCAGCCCAAGTGGGAAAAAGACAGCTTAAAGGGGAATCCCCATCTATATTTGATCCCTGTCAATGCTTTTTTTAACCACTTCAGCCCCGAAAGATTTGGCTGCTCAATGACCAAGCCATTTTTTGTCTTGCTTTAACTGACTATTGCGCCATCATGAGACGCTAAACAAAATTGATGTTCTTTTTTTCCCACAAATAGAGCTTTCTTTTGGTGGTATTTGATCATCTCTGCGGTTTTTATTTTTTGCGCTATAAACAAAAAAAAAGCGAAAATTTTGATAAAAACACAATATTTTGTACTTTTTGCTATAATAAATATCCCCAATTTTTTTTAAAAAAGCACATTTTTTCCTCAGTTTAGGCCGATATGTATTCTTATACATATTTTTTGTAATAAAAATCGCAATAAGCGTATATTGATTGGTTTGCTCAAAAGTTAGTGTCTACAAAATAGGGGAAAGATTTATGGCATTTTTATTATTAGGTTTTTTTTTTACTAGTAATGGTGGCAATCTGCGATTTTTATCGGGACTGCGACATTATGGCGGACAGATCGGACACTTTTGACACATTTTTGGGACCATTGACAATTATACAGTGATCAGTGCTATAAAAATGCACTGATTGCTGTCTAAATGTCACTGGCAGGGAAAGGGTTAACACTAGGGGATGATCAAGGGGTTAATTGTGTTCCCTAGTGTGTGTTCTAACTGTAGGGGGTTGAGAGTGACTGGAGGAAATGACAGATCGTTGTTCCTAGCTAGTAGGAACTCACGATCTGTATCTCATCTCCTCACAGAACAGATTACACACACTCGTCCCTTTTCTGGCTCTCATGCCCACGATCGCGCGTGGCCGGTGGTCATCGCAACCGCCGGTCACGCGCATTAGCACCCCCCCGCAGTGCAGTGGGCGCGTGCGTGCCTGCTATCCTGCTTAAAGGGACCGACATACAACTACAACGGTTCACGGCATCGTGCTGGCCTGCCTCAGTATAATGACTGCGGCTGGTCGGCAAACGGTTCAAACATATGGTGGGTTCTTGTTCAACTGAGTATATGCGTTAGTGTCACACAGAATAAAATAAATGCGTTCTGTGACTATAGTTTTCCTTTAAAGTGGAAGTCACGACTAAAGCTAATCTTAATTCTGCTCCTTTCCACATTCTCACTCTTATTATATCTGCCCTGTAGAGAAAAGATGTATACTAAAAGATATACGTACCTATTCTCAGGGTACCTCTGGTCTGGTTATGTGATCGACTCCCAGCACCAGCTTCAGGGGAGAGGAGGGACAGTGGACAACGGGTGCATCATTGACGTTGTCTGGGGCACGATGTCAATTTATGACGAAACGTACGTCGGGCGGACAGGACGTGCTGACGTTATCACGTTGGACCTTCTGAGCGAACGGGCATTCGCAAGCCGGCCGGCTATTCATGCTGTTTTTATCCATGCTGATTGTAAGTGCAGCTTTTATCTTTCATTAAATAAACCCTTTTTAATGGTAATACACTATGGGAAGCTCCGTTTTTGTATTCTCGGCCAATACCTGGTACCCATTCGGGAGATTCCATACATCCTAGCGTGTTGATGGCACTACTGAGTCCAGGTTCAATGCTTCTGAGTTATCCATCAAGGATCCCCACAGCAAAGGCCCTGGCTGGGTGTTTAGCCGCAAGCTGTATTTTGCTTGCCTTCTGGTAAGCGTGTATTTTTTACGGTGATCAGCACTCAATGGTGGTGGAAGATTACACTTTATTGTCACATCATCTTCATAGGACATTTGGAATTTTTTTTGTATTTTCAATTATCACCTTTATCCTATTTTATTTGATATTTACCCACTTTTCCTTTCTTTTTTGGGTGGTCATTTATTATCCTGGATTTATCACAAATATTATCACAATTCATTTCTATTTTTATATTCATTTCTCACTCAATTTGTCCCACATTGGTTTATCACCAGTGGGTATATCAATTTTTAGCGCAGCTATTGTTTTTCCATTTTAGATAGTATAGGAATTAGAAGGGGGTGGAGACAGGTTTAAATTTAGATAGTTTAAGCCTGGACTTTCACCCTAATATCATTTTAATGCAGAATTACACTGCATACCTGACAGGAGGCAGGTATTTTGTTTTGAGCACTAGCACCACATTTTCAAGAAAACATGCATATGTTTAAAATGTAGAGAACAGTGAAAATGCTGAAACAGAAGGCAGAAAGAGTTTATCCTCTTCACAAAAGTAGAGCTTAAGCTTTTTTGAATCTGAGGGGGTTCATTAAATTTTTTGGCAAAGGCAAGGAGGGGAAGGAGGAGAGGAGCAGCAAGGCAGCAACAGCAAAAAGTGTTTAGTTTTTTCTTAGCTAAATATACCGTATATAAAATATATTTATTGGTTTTATCATTAACATCAGTGAGTGTTTGGTAGCACTGTGTGATCCAGGTCTGAAGTGTTTTATTAGTCAGAATTTCAAGTCCCCTTGTAACTCACATATATATTGCACTGAAGGCCCTCTCTAACTTGATGGCACATACAATACAACAGGGCAGGCTAGCACATCAAGCACTTGTTGGGACAACTCAAAGCAGTGGTACAACATTGACAATCAGTAGTGCATGGCATGACTGCTTGCAAGAGTTTTTATTACAATCTTGCCATCCCTGTTTGCTTGACCAGGGCAGGGATGACCTTACAGATGAAAAAAAATTAAAATAATATATTTTTTTTAATATTTGTTTTTTAAGTGTAAATAGTAGATAGTAGTGATGACCAGTAGGAAATGGTAATGGGTGACTGCTCTAGCAATAAACAAGAGAGAGGTGCTGTTTTTTCAAGTTGGTATAAAAGCAGTTGAAGTGCCCACCTGGCATATAGGCGCTGGGAGCGTGGGAGCGTGGGGGGGGGATGTTTGAGGACATTTTTTTCTTCCACTCCAGCAAAAACCTGGCATGGGAAGGTTTAGGCAGGCAGTGGGGTGGGTGTTGGTGAGCACTACTTTGAGTTTCAAGGCTTCATTCAGGGGAAGGGCAGGTAGCCTGTGGCCTTAGGACTGTATGCTTAACTATTTTGTGCTGCGTGCACTTTCCCACTTGTCTCTGGAGAAAGATATACAGGAAAAAGGCCAACAGGGAGTTAACAGGGATTGAAATGAGTCTACAAACACATTACTGTGGGGCTGCCCAAGCTATAAACTAGAGGAATGGGGCTGTTTGTACTAGTTCTTTAACATGTATGATTCCGGGGGACTTTTTTGCATTGTCGCATGTATAGAGGAGGAGGTGTAGAAGGGAAGGGAGGAGGAGGCAGAGATGGAGGAGGGGGAGGAGAAGAAAAAGGTGAAGGAAAAAGGGGAGGAGGTGTAGAGGGAGGAGGGAGAAGTGATAGAGGAAGGGGAGGAGGACTAAAGGAAGAAGGTGGAGGAAGGGGGAGGAGGAAAAGGCGAAGGAGAAAGGGGAGGAGGCATAGAGGAAAGAAAAGGTGGAGGAGGCAGGAAGGAGGAAGAGGTCACATTAGCAATGCTCAGCAAAAACTAACTCTATGTGGCAATAGTTCTTCCTCTCGACTTTGTAGGCGTAACAGAGACCTGGTTTGACAGCACACATTGACTTGAGACTGTTCAGGAGCACTCCCTGTATGGAAGGGACAGGGTAGGTAGAAGAGGGGGAGAGGTGTGCATGTACATCAAGAGTGATTTGCTGGTGACCATGAGTGATGACATTACTAACAGGGCAATGGAAGGGGTGGAATCCTTGTGGGTGGAACTTTAAAGGGAAGAAACAAATGGGAAATTCATAGAGAGGGTATGCTACAGGTCTCCTACCCTGAAGGATGAGTAGGAGACTCATTTCCTTTCACAGTTAGAAATGGCAGCAAGGCAGGGCAATGTTATCATCATGGGGATCTCTAATTATCCAGATATTGACTAGGCAAATGGAACCACTCACACTTCTAAGGCTCTGCAGTTATAAAAATGTCTTGCGGGACAATTTTATGTGTTAGTTGATGGATGCCCAAACTAGAAACAAGGCACTGCTAGACCTACTAATCACAGAGAACCCAGAGCAGATAGCGGATGTGGAAGTAAGGGGTAACTTAGGAAACAGCAATCACAGGGCAATTACGTTCACTGTAAAGCACAAGAAAAGCAGACACAAGGGTAGGATAAGTACATTCAATTTCAAGAGAGCAAACTTTACCAAACTGCTCTCCATATTTCATGACATTAAATAGGAAGATATTCTAGAAACAAAAAACACAGAGGAAAAGTGGGAATGCTTTAACAACATTTTAGGTAAAGGCATTAGCCAGCATACTCCAATTGGCAACAAATATAAAAGAATTAAGACTAAACCTGGGTGGCTAAATTCAAATTTAAAAAGGCACATTAAAGAGAAAAAACTGTCTTTAAAAAATATAATGCCAGGGGGACACCTTGAACATTCCAGCACTACAAAAAAGACACATACAGTAAAGCCACGTACACATGAGCAGAATGTCCTACAGAAAAAGTCCGACAGAAGCTTTTCATCGTCTATTCCGATCATGTGTGTGCCTCATCAGACTTTTTTTTTCGAAAATTCTGACGGACCTAGAAATAGAACATGTTCTAAATATTTCCGACGGAACCAATTCCTATCGGGAAAACCGCTCGTTTGTATGCTGTTCCGACAGACCAAAAACGAAGCATGCTCTGAAGCAAGTACGAGACGGAAGCTATTGGCTATTGAACTTCCTTTTTCTAGTCCCGTCGTACGTGCTGTACGTCACCGTATTCTGGACGATCGGACTTTGGGTTGGCCTTGTGTAGGCAAGACCACTTGAATAGAATTCCATTGGAGTTCCGTCGGAGAAACCTTTGGAGTTTATTCCGACGGCAAAACCGGTCGTGTGTACGCGGCATAAGAAGATTCCCCAAAAAATGTTTAAATATATTAATAGGAAAAGCAGAAAGTCAGAGCATATTGGCCCCATTGAGGATGATCAAGGGATGTTGCTTAAAGGTGGAAAGGAGAAGGCAACTGTATTAAATACATTCTTCTCCTTGGTTTTTACCATGGAAAGGAGAGGTATAATAAACAAGATGGCATTGTAAGCAACACAGCAAGGAGTGTTCCCTTGTAGCTACCAGAAGCCAGTGTTCTAAAAAAGACCAGAAAAACTTAATGTGAACAAATCACCAGGACCACTTGCACCTGAGAGTCCTCAAAGAATTTAGCCAGGTCATTGCTAAACCGTTATTTCTAATCTTTAAGGAAAGCTAACTGACTGGAATTGTACTAGTGGATTTGGGTAAAGCTAACGTGGTACCAATCTTGAAAAATAGGCCAAAATGCATACTTGGAAAATATAGACCAGTCAGCCTAACATCAACAGTTTGAAAACTATTTGGAGGGGATGATAAGGGACCATATCCAGGAGTTTGCAGGTAAAAATAGTATCATTAGTAGTAACCAGCACGGATTTATGAAAGATTGTTCTTGCCAGACAACCTATTAACATTTTATAAGGAAGTGACCTGTAATCTGGATAAAAGAAGGCTGGTGGATGTAGTGACTTCACCAAAGCATTTGACACAGTACCCCATAAACACTTAATCCACAAATTGAGGTCTGTTGGCGTTGATGATAGTATATGTACCTGGTTAGAAAAATTGGTTATAGTGGCGCGTTCAGAGGGAGATGATAAATAGCGTATCTTCTGAATGGTCTGCAGCTATAAGTGGGGTACCCCAGGGCTCTGTCCTGGGACCAATCCTGTTTAACTTTATAAATATCATAAATTATGTAAAGGTTGGGATAAATAGTTCAATCTCAGTGTTTGCTGATGATACAAAGCTAAGCAGACCAATTACTTCACAACAGGTTATAGCAACTTTACAGGAAGACCTATATAAACTTCCACTGTTGCCCCCCTCCCCTCCCTGTGACATCTAACCTCTTGGGACATGTCACAGGTCCCCAGAGGCAATGGGACCATTCACAGAGCAGCGTGACTATGTGCATTGAAAAGACAGCTGTGAAGCCGCAAGGTGTCACAGCCTGCTTCCTACAGTAGACATACTGGCGCCGGGAACTCGAAGAGCGGCAAAGAATCTGCTTTGAGGACAGAGCTGCATCCCTGGACAGGTAAGTGTTCTTATACTAAAACTCAGTATTTGTAGTTTATTCTTGAGACTGAAGAAGCTCTTTAACTTTATCTGAGCACCACAAACTGAAACTGCAATTTAATACATTTTTAATATACAAAGCAAATTGCTTATTTTTGTTTAGAAATCAGTTTGAAAAACACCCCCTACCATTTCTAGACACTAGCATCTTGAGTAATGGCAGGTGATTAATGTAGCATTTTCTTCCTGGAATCCACCTGCCCTTAGTTTAGGCATGCAGGCAGTGCCTAGCTTAGCTGATAAAGTCCCTCCTTCTCTCCTCCAAATGAAAGGGAAAAAAATGACCATGAAGATTCATGTTATATATGACATAATTTTGGCCTAGGCCAGAAACAAGAAAGCAACTGAAGAAATGTACAAAAAAGTTTAAAATAAGTAAATATAATATACCTTCCTACCTATTTACTAAGCCTAGCAGCAGAAGAATTAAACAGTTAAAAGTTAATTGAGAGAGTGAAGCTCTGCTTTAAAGCAAATGCATCTGCAGCTAACATCTGATTGAGTTTGAGGATTCAAGCATTTCAGCAATAATTATTATTATTATTGCTATAATTTCTCTACTATTATTATTAACATCAAATTTTTTATGTAAATGAATTGATTTCAGGGATCTTGGTGCTCGAAAGACTAGCAGTTCTTAGAGCCAGAGGAGAGTTAAGCCTCGTACACACGATCGGACTTTCCGACGGGAAATGTTCGATGACAGGCTGTTGGCTGTAAATCCGACCGTGTGTATGCTCCATCAGACAAAAGTCCAAAGTACAAACACACATGCTCGGAATCAAGGACGAGCCAGAAGCGGTCGGTCTTGTAAACTAACATTCGTAATGGAGAATTAACATTCATGACGTGGTAAATTATTAAATCCCAAAATGCAGCGCATATTCTCTTCTTCTTTAATGGGATAATAATGAAGCTGCTTTGTTGGTGATATTGGTGGAGTTATTGCAAACACATTTTCAAAGGATTTTTTTTTCTAGTGATATCAAGAATAATATTATTATGCTTTTTTTTTTTTTTATTTGGGCAAGTTACCACAACACCATTATCCCGTAGTTTTTAAGATCAAAGATAACTATGTTGGTGTCCCTTGTCAATTTTACATTGTATTTTTTAAAATGTAACTGCCTACTCCCAAACTGTCATTTGACGTAAAACACATAGCCAAGTATTTTTCTACACAATTTTTATTTATTGTGCATTAAAAAAAGAAAACAAATAAAATTAGACATGCTATCTGCCAATAGAACTTAACCAAAAAGTGCATTCTATGCATCCAAAAATATAGAAAATATACCAAATCAAATCATTATTCAACCAAAAAAATAATGTCAAAGCAATAACTCCAAGGCCAATAATAAATAACACGTTATCTCCTCTGATTCTGCAACATGGCTGGTTGACGAACGGCCGTTCAGAAACTAACTGAAAAGCGCAAACTGAAAAGTGCGAAATAAAAAGTGCGAAATGAAAAGCACGAATCAACACTCACCAAACTTCTACTAACACGAAATTAGCAGAAGGAGCCCAAAGGGTGGCGCTAAAGAGGGCTGAAAAACAACGTAGTACGTCACTACTTTCATATTTGTTGGCCAACAATTGTGCGGCCGTGTGTATGCAAGACAAGTTTGGGCCAACACCCTTCGGACAAAAGTCCACGGTTTTGTTGGCCAACAATCCAATCGTGTGTACGAGGCTTTAAGGCTAGTTTACACTTGCTTCAAAACATGGCTTCGGACACACTTTGTTAACTGCTTGCCGACCAGCCCCCCGTAGTTTTACTGAGGCAGAATGGCACGGCTGGGCGAAACTATGTTACCTTACTCCGCTTCGCCTATTGGCCACTAGGGGCGCATGCCTGCAGCGTGTGCCCGGAGCCGTTGTGAGTGCCCGGCGGGCACCTGCGTTCGCTCTTGACAGAGCGAGAACCGGGATCTGTGTGTGTAAACACACAAATCCCTGTTCTTTCAGGGGAGAGGAGGCAGATCGTGTGTTCATACAAAGTATGAACAGCAATCTCTCTCATCCCCTAGTCAGTCCCACCCCCCCCAACAGTTATAACACACCTAGGGAACACAGTTAACCCCTTGGTCGCCCCCTAGTTTTAACCCCTTCCCTGCCAGTGATATTTATGCAGTAATCATTGCATTTTTATAGCACTGATCGCTGTATAATTGTCAATGGTCCCAAAAATGTGTCAAAAGTGTCCAATTTGTCTGCCGCAATATTGCAGACCCGATAAAAATCGCAGATCGCCGCCATTACAAAAAAAAATAATAATAATAAAAATGCCATAAATCTATCCCCTATTTTGTAGACGCTATAACTTTTGCGCAAACCAATCAATATACGCTTATTGCAATTTTTTTTACCAAAAATATGTAGAAGAATACATATCAGCCTAAACTAAGGAAAAAATTTGTTTTTTTGAAAAAAAATGAAGGATATTTATTATAGCAAAAAGTAAAAGATATTGGGGGTTATTTACTAAAGGCAAATCCACTTTGCACTGAAAGTGCACTTGGAAGTAAAGTCGCTGTAGATCCAAGGGGACATGCAAGGAAAATAATGCACATGATTGGATGATAAAATCAGCAGAGCTTCCACTCATTTCAGATCTACCCCTTAGATTTAGAGCGACTGCACTTCCAAGTGCACTTGTAGTGCAAAATGGATTTGCCTTTCTTAAATAACCCCCATTATGTTTTTTTCAAAATTGTCGCTCTTCTTTTGTTTTTAGCTTAAAAAAATAAAAACCGCATGGGGTGATCAAATACCACCAAAAGAAAGCTCTATTTGTGGGAAAAAAAGGACGTCAATTTTGTTTTGATACAGCTTCGCACGACCGCGCAATTGTCAGTTAAAGCGGCGCAGTGCCGTATCGTGAAAAATGGCCCGGTCATTGAGCAGCCAAATCTTCTGGGGCTGAACTGGTTAAAGCTCTCTGAACGCCAGTCAAAGTTCCTGTCACTGAATAAAATGGTTAGCTTACAGTCCTGTTTACACCTTGCTTTTGCTTGGTGCTTTAGTAAGGCTTCGTTGAGGCTTCATAGGGGTTTGATGAGGCTTCAGTGGGGCTTCAAGAGAGCTTTGCCATAGACTTCTAAGGAGGCTTTGAAGACGCTTTGAAGCAACACTAAAGCTACACGGGATATAATTTTTGAAGCAAAGCAAAAGCAAGGTGTAAACAGGACTGTAAGCTAACCATTTTATTTAGTGACAGGAGCTTTGACTGTTCAGAGAGCTTTAACAAAGCCTGCCCGAAGCCTTGGTTTGAACCAAGTGTAAACTAGACATTAATGTGTGTTGAAGCTGAAGCAAGTGTAAAGGAGCCCTTAGGGGATTTTTCAGCTGCAAAATAAAAGAAGTGAATGTACACCCTCCTGCCACATGGAACTTTCTGGGAAGATGTCAGTCTGCAGACTGCAAGTGTGAAGGGTTAAAGTCTGTCAACCTCACACACTGCTGAGGACTTTCTGCTGGATGCAACATTTATTTTCGTCATCAATGTGGTGCTTTACAGAAGCCAAGAGTTTACCAACACATCATGGAAATCCGAAATGGTAGTTCTTTTATATTGTCTGATAGAGTTTATAAATCAGAATTCCTTTTTAGTTAATAAAAAAAAAAAGTTGCTGTATAATTATGCTAAGATGTAAGATAAATGAGGCGTAAACAGTGGTATTATTTAAAGGCACTTTCGAAAAAAATATGTGTAAGACTTGTTAAACAGGCATAACTTAACATTAAATTCAGTCATTCACTGTACAGAATGAGCCTGTAATAGAGAGGGAAGAAATGTATTTGATTGAATGGGACATTGTCAGTCAATATTGTTTGGGAGAGTGCTGACAAACAAGGCTGCACCTGTATGCTGGCGGAGTCACACAGATTTTGTCCAGATAGTCCCTTGAGTGCTTTGTTCACCCAGCTGTCACGGTGCTTTGGATACAGGTGGAAGAATGGACTTTGCCATCTATAAAAGAAAAGTGTAATAGCAGAAACCAGCTTCCTCTTTAACTCCCTGGGGAAGAGTGTTATTGTATTGCTATATAATAGAGTGCATGAGTGGCAGATTAATGAATACTATATATGAGCCTCCACTATCAGTATACATGTGATTAGGTAGCACGCTATTTAATGGCATTTATGCCTTTTTCATTGGGAAGTGTAAAGCCAACATTTTCAGTTAATTTGCATGAAAACAGGAATTCAATTTAGGCCTGATTCACACCTATGCAGGTTGCAGTTTGCATACTTCAGGTGCCACCAGACACCAGAAAAAAAGTCCCTGGCCCTTTCCATAAAATGCACAGAACTACATCCATAGGAAACCATGGAAAATGGATTGTAGTTTGTTTCTGCAAAACGGAAAACGCACTAAAAAATACATAAGTGTGAACCAGGCCTTAACCTCCCTGGCGGTATGATTCTTTCGGATTTTAGGTGCTGAAAGCGGTACAATTATTTTGCATGGAAATTTGGCGTTTTATATTGTAGGTCTGTAAATCTTAACAATAACACACTTAAATCTGTCCAAACCAGAGTCTAGTAGATATCCCGGGTATGATAAAGTTTGAAACACAAAAACATAAATTATAATATAATAAATAAAAATAAATAATTAAAAAAAATTAAAAAAAATAGTAATAAAATAAATTTCCCCACAATTCACTATCGCTCAATTCTGCAAGTGTTCTAATTTACTATCGCTGTTTTCTAGCTGGTCTAAAGCCACTTTTGACGTAAAGGGACACTTTTTGGTTGCTATGGACAATCTCCAGTTTCCAGGCAGAAAGAACAGTGTATATCATGTAAAACTGCATGCAGGGCATGGGCCAGAGCACTGGGGACAAAAGGGATGTGAAATCATTTCATACAGTACTGTAATCTGTAAGATTACAGTACTGTATGTGTTATGATTTTTTACTTTTTTTGAATTTGCCGCCAGGCTCCGCCCCCGTGCGTCGCGACGCTCGCAGGGAACGGAGCCTGGCACGGAGAGGCTTCGGAGGAGGACGGAGCCCTCGGACACTGCGGGGGACATCACAGGATCCCGGGGACAAGGTAAGTAACACTGCACCAGGATCCTGCAATGCGATCCCGAGTGTGGCTCGGGGTTACCGCTAATGGTACTGAATTTTAACCCCGAGCCACACTCGGGAATACCGCCAGGGAGGTTAAAGATGTTTTAAAATCAGATGCAGTATGTGTAGTATTTTTTTTAATACATTCATAATCCTATACAGAATTTGAATATAGGGAGTAGTGCGGGAAAAGGCCAAAAATATACAGTATAGACTATATACGTACCAATGTATCAACAATAGTAGTAAATTAATCAGGCCTCCTATGCAGTGCCATATAACTTACAAAGGAACTTGTGCGATATACAGAAATAAATATTCAATAAAACAAATCACCAATTCATGATTTGTTTTATTGAACATTTACCTGCGTATATTGCACATGTTTTTTTGTAAGTTAGATGGAGCTGCATAGTAGGCACGATTCATTTACTACTATTGTTAAATATATATTTGAGGGGGGTATTTTGCAGCAGAAGTTTAATTTTTGTTTATAATATTATGTATGCTCATTGTAGCATTTTCGTACCACATATAAACACAGAGTAGGGGATACATTTTTTTATACATACTACTTTTTGAATAACTTTGAATCAGGTTGAATTTTGCACATTGAAGCTGTCAAGTACAGTATCTCCCAAAAGTGAGTACACCCCTCACATTTTTGTAAATATTTTATTATATCTTTTCATGTGACAACACTGAAGAAATTACACTTTGCTACAATGTAAAGTAGTGAGTGTACAGCTTGTATAACAGTGTAAATTTGCTGTCTCCTCAAAATAACTCAACACACAGCCATTAATGTCTAAACTTCTGGCAACAAAAGTGAGTACACTTTTGTACTCACAAGAAATTGTCTTTGGAAAATAGATGTATGAGTGCTGCCAGCATTGCTGCAGAGGTTGAAGGGGTGGGGGGTCAGCCTGTTAGTGCTCAGACCATACGCTGCACGCTGCATCAAATTGGTCTGCTTGGCTGTCATCCCAGAAGGAAGCCTCTTCTAAAGATGATGCACAAAAAAGCCTGAAAACAGTTTGCTGAAGACAAGCAGACTAAGGACATGGATTACTGGAACCATGTCCTGTGGTCTGATGAGACCAAGATAAACTTATCTGGTTCAGATGGTGTCAAGCGTGTGTGGCGACAGCCAGGTGAGGAGTACAAAGACAAGTGTGTCTTGCCTACAGTCAAACATGGTAGTGGGAGTGTCATGGTCTGGGGCTGCATGAGTGCTGGGGAGCTACAGTTCATTGAGGGAACCATGAATGCCAACATGTACTGTGACATACTGAAGCAGAGCATGATCCCCTCCCTTCAGAGACTTGGCCGCAGGGCAGTATTCCAACATGATGATGACCCCAAACACACCTCCAGGACAACCACTGCCTTGCTATAGAAGCTGACGGTAATGGTAATGGACTGGCCAAGCATGTCTCCAGACCTAAACCCTATTGAGCATCTGTGGGGCATCCTCAAACGGAAGGTGGAGGAACGCAAGGTATCTAACATCCACCAGCTCCGTGATGTCATCATTGAGGAGTGGAAGAGGACTCCAGTGGCAACCTGTGAAGCTCTGGTGAACTCCATGCCCAAGAGGGTTAGGGCAGTGCTGGAAAATAATGGTGGCCACACAAAATATTGACACGTTGGGCCCAATTTGGGCATTTTCACTTAGGGGTGTACTCACTTTTGTTGCCAGAAGTTTAGACATTAATTGCTGTGTGTTGAGTTATTTTGAGGAGACAGCAAATGTACACTGTTATATAAACTGTACACTCACTACTTTAAATTGTAGCAAAGTGCCATTTCTTCAGTGTTGTCACATGAAAAGATATAATAAAATATTTACAAAAATGTGAGGGGTGTACTCACTTTTGTGAGATACTGTAAGTTTCATTGAAAGAAACAATAAACGTGTCTCTTGTACACATGGCGAGCCTTCAATTCATCTTTAAATACAGTAAAAGTAATGTTCAGCTTCAATCGGAAATTCTGTGTACAGGATATGTACACTGGACAAGATGGGTACAGTGTGCCATTGAGAGAGAAATAATGATTCAAACCATAATGTCTATTGTAGTATGTCTTTTTATAATTCATTTTAATTATACCATAATTATAATTAATTATTTTCAAATGGGTAGCTCTTTGTCGCACTTTCTTGGTTTTAGAACCTTAATTTTGACATACTAATTTGGTATAGAAAAGATAAGCTTTGGTTATAAACATTTAATATATGTATGTGTATATATTTAAATAAAAAAATTATATATATATATATATATATATATATATATATATATATATAATTTTCAAAAGTATTTACACACACATGAAATTTAATGGAATCCATAGGGTTCAATATTGAGTTGGCCTACCCTTTGCAATTATAACAGCTTCAACTCTCCTGGGAAGGCCGTCCACAGGGTTTAGGAGTGTGTCTATGGGAATGTTTGACTATTTTCCAGAAGCACATTTGTGAGGTCAGGCACTGATGTTGGATGAGAAGGCCTTCCACCGCTCTAATTAATCCTAAAGATGTACTATCGGGTTGAGGTTCAGGCCAGTCATGTTCCCCCACCCCAAACTCATTCATGTCTTTATGGACCTTTCTCTGTGCACTGGTGCGCAGTCATATTGGAATAGGAAGGGGCCATCCCCAAACTGTTCCCACAAAGTTGGGAGCATGAAATTGTCCAAAATATCTTGATATGCTGACGCCTTAAGAGTTCCCTTCACTAGAACTAAGGAGCTAAGCCCAACCTCTGAAAAACAACCCCACATCAAAATCCCCCCTTCACCAAATGATTTGGACAAAGCAAGGTTCATAAAGACATGGAAGAGCGAGTCCTGACCTCAACCTGACAGAACACCTTTGGGATGATTTAGAGCGGAGACTGTGAGCCAGACCTTCTGTAAGAATTGTCAAACATTTCCATAGACACACTCCTAAACCTTGTGGACAGCCTTCCCAGAAGAGTTGAAGCTGTTATAACGACAAAGAGTATGATTGACGATGGATGGACATCGCAGGACACTTTTGTTTTCTTTTTAATAAAGGAATTGTTGTGGTTTTACTTTTTGACACTTTTTTTGGTGAATGGGTAGGGGTACAATGTACCCGATACCCATTCACATAGGGGGGCGGGATCTGGGGGCTCCCTTGTTAAAGGGGGCTTCCAGATTCCGATAAGGCCCCTGTCGGCACACCCCGACAACGAATGGCCAGGGTTGTCGGGAAGAGACTCTTGTCCCCATCAACATTTTTTTTAAATTTTGGTGTGGAGTTCCCCTTAAAATCTATACCAGACTTAAAGGGCCTGGTATGGATTTTGGGAGGAACCCCATGCTGTGTTTTTCCCTTAATTCTGTCATAGGGTTACCCTTAACCTCTTCAATACACTGTATTACAGTTGTGCTCATAAGTTTACATACCCTGCCAGAATTTATCATTTCTTGGCCATTTTTCAGAGAATATGAATGATAACACAAAAACGTTTCTTTCACTCATGGTTAGTGTTGGCTGAAGCCATTTATTATCAATCAACTGTGTTTACTCTTTTTAAATCATAATGTCAACAGAAACTAGCCAAATGACCCTGATCAAAAGTTTAAATACCCTGGTGATTTTGGCCTGATAACATGCACACAAGTTGACACAAAGAGGTTTGAATGGCTATTAAAGGTACCCATCCTCACCTGTGAAAAGGTCAATGAGTTTCTGGACTCCTGACAGACCCTTGCATCTTTCATCCAGTGCTGCACTGACATTTCTGGATTCTGAGTCATGGGGAAAGCAAAAGAATTGTCAAAGGATCTGCAGGAAAAGGTAGTTGAACTGTATAAAACAGGGAAGGGATATAAAAAGATATCCAAGGAATTGAGAATGCCCATCAGCAGTGTTCAAACTCTCATCAAGAAGTGGAAAATGAGAGGTTCTGTTGAAACCAAACCACGGTCAGGTAGACCAACTAAAATTTCACCCACAACTGCCAGGAAAATTGTCCGGGATGCAAAGAATAACCCACAAATAACTTCAAGTGAAATACAGGACTCTCTGAAAACATGTGGTGTGGCTGTTTAAAGATGCACAATAAGGAGGCACTTGAAGAAAGATGGGCTGCATGGTCAAGCCGCCAGAAGAAAGCCATTACTACGCAAATGCCACAAAGTATCCCACTTACAATACGCCAAACAGCACAGAGACAAGCCTCAAACCTTCTTCCACAAAGTCATTTGGAGTGATGAGATCAAAACTGAGCTTTTTGGCCACAACCATAAACGCTACATTTGGAGAGGAGTCAACAAGGCCTATGATGAAAGGTATACCATTCCTACTGTGAAACCCATAGGTGGATTGCTGATGTTTTTGGGATGTGTGAGCTACAAAGGCATAGGAAATTTGGTCAAATCTGATGGCAAGATGAATGCAGTATGTTATCAAAAAATACTGGAGGAACATTTGTATTCATCAGCCAGGAAGCTGCACATGGGATGTACTTGGACATTCCAACATGACAATGATCCAAAACACAAGGCCAAGTCGACCTGTCATTGGCTACAGCAGAATAAAGTGAAGGTTTTGAAGTGGCTATCTCAGTCTCCTGACCTCAATATCATTGAGCCACTCTGGGGAGATTTCAAACGTGCAGTTCATGCAAGACAGTCCAAGAATTTACAAGAATTGGAGGCTTTTTGCCAAGAGGAATGGGCAGCTTTACCATCTGAGAAGATAAAGAGCCTCATTCACAAATGCCACAAAAGACTTCAAGCTGTCATTGATGTTAAAGGGGGCAATACACAGTATTAAGAACTGGGGTATGTAAACTTTTGATCAGGGTAATTTGGGAAGTTTCTGTTGTCATTATGATTTAAAAAGAGTAAACACAGTTGATTGATAATAAATGGCTTCAGCCAAACACTAACCATGAGTGAAAGAAAAGTTTTTATCAAAAAAGTTGTTATCATTCATATTTCCTGAAAAATGGCCAAGAAATTATAAATTCTGCAATGGTATGTAAAGTTATGAGCACAACTGTATATACTGTACACTGACTGCACTATATATATATATATATATATATATATATATATATATATATATATATATATATATATATATAGTGGGGCAAAAATGTATTTAGTCAGCCATCAATTGTGCAAGTTCTCCCACTTAAAAAGATGAGAGAGGCCTGTAATTGTCATCATAGGTATACCTCAACTATGAGAGACAAAATGTGGAAACAAATCCAGACAATCACATTGTCTGATTTTTGAAAGAATTTATTTGCAAATTATGGTCGAAAATAAGTATTTTGTCAATATCAAAAGTTCATTCAATACTCTGTTATATATCCTTTGTTGGCAATGACAGAGGTCAAACGTTTTCTGTAAGTCTTCACAAGGTTGTCACACACTGTTGCTGGTATGTTGGCCCATTCCTCCATGCAGAGCTCCTCTAGAGCAGTGATGTTTTGGGGCTGTCGCTGGGCAACATGGACTTTCAACTCCCTCCAAAGGTTTTCTATGGGGTTGAGATCTGGAGACTGGCTAGGCCACTCCAGGACCTTGAAATGCTTCTTATGAAGCCACTCTTTTGTTGCCCGAGCGATGTGTTTGGGATCATTGTCATGCTGAAAGACCCAGCCACGTTTCATCTTCCATGCCCTTGCTGATGGGAGAAGGTTTGCACTCAAAATCTCACGATACATGGCTCCATTCATTCTTTCATGTACACGGATCAGTCGTCCTGTTCCCTTTGCAGAGAAACAGCCCCAAAGCATGATGTTGCCACCCCCATGCTTCACAGTAGGTATAGTGTTCTTTGGTTGTAACTCAGCATTCTCTCTCCTCCAAACACGACGAGTTGTGTTTCTACCAAACAGTTCTACTTTGCTTTCATCTGACCATATGACATTCTCCCAATCCTCTTCTGGATCATCCAAATGCTCTCTAGCAAACCTCAGACGGGCCCAGACATGTACTGGCTTAAGCAGGGGGACACGTCTGGCACTGCAGGATCTGAGTTCCTGGCGGCATAGTGTGTTACTGATGGTAACCTTTGTTACGTTGGTCCCAGCTCTCTGCAGGTCATTCACTAGGTCCCCCCGTGTGGTTCTGGGATTTTTGCTCACCGTTCTTGTGATCATTTTGACCCCACGGGGTGAGATCTTGCGTGGAGCCTCAGATCGAGGGAGATTATCAGTGGTCTTGTATGTCTTCCATTTTCTAATTATTGCTCCCACAGTTGATTTCTTCACACCAACTTCTTCTTGCCCCACTGAATATATACAGTATCTAACAAAAGTAAGTACACCCCTCACATTTTTGTAAATATTTTATCTTTTCATGTGACTGAAGAAATTACACTTTGCTACAATGTAAAGTAGTGAGTTTACAGCTTGTATAACAGTGTACATTTGCTGTCCCCTCAAAATAACTTAACACACAGCCATTAATGTCTAAACCGCTGGCAACAAAAGTGAGTATACCTAAAGGAAAATGTCCAAATTGGGCCCAACGTGTCAATATTTTGTGTGGCCACCATTATTTTCCAGCACTGCCTTAACCCACCTGGGCATGGAGTTCATCAGAGCTTCACAGGTTTCCACTGGAGTCCTCTTCCACTCCTCTATGATGACATCACAGAGCTGGTGGATGTTAGAGACCTTGTGCTCCCCCACCTTCCATTTGAGGATGCCCCACAGATGCTCAATAGGGTTTAGGTCTGGAGACATGCTTGGCCAGTCCATCACCTTTACTCTCAGCTTCTTTAGCAAGGCAGTGGTCAATTTGGAGGTGTGTTTTGGGGTCGTTATCATGTTGGAATACTGCCCAGTCTCAGAAGGGAGGGGGATCATGCTCTGCTTCAGTATAAACCCTCAATGAACTGCAGCTCCCCAGTGCCGGCAGCACTCATGCAGCCCCAGACCATGACTCTTCCACCACCATGCTTGACTGCAGGCAAGACACACTTGTCTTTGTACTCCTCACCTGGTTGTTGCCACACACGCTTGACACCATCTGAACCAAATACGTTTATCTTGGTCTTATCATACCACAGGACAGACAACAGTCTGCTTGTCTTCAGCAAACTGTTTGCAGGCTTTCTTGTGCATTATCTTTAGAAGAGGCTTCCTTTTGGGATGACCAATTGCAGACCAATTTGATGCAGTCTGAGCGTATGGTCTGAGCACTGACAGGCTGACCCCCCACCCCTTCAAACTCTGCAGCAATGCTGGCAGCACACATATGTCTATTTTCCAAAGACAACCTCTGGATATGACGCTGAACATGTGCACTCAACTTCTTTGGTCAAACATGGCGTGGCCTGTTCTGAGTGAAACCTGTCCTGTTAAAACGCTGTATGGTCTTGGCTACTGTGCTGCAGCTCAGTTTCAGGGTCTTAGCAATCTTCTTATAGCCTAAGCCATCTTTCTGTAGAGCAACAATTCTTTTTTCAGATCCTCAGAGAGTTCTTTGCCATGAGGTGCCATGTTGAACTTCCTGTGACCAGTATGAGAGAGTGAGAGCGATAACAACAAATTAAGTAAAAAGTGTACTAAAGCGCTGATATGAACTAGTAAATAAATAAACAAGTGACAAATACTAGAAGATGACCAAATAATATAGCTGCAATTATTGTGTATGTGACTGATATCACACAAAAAGTGTTGTATATATTCAAAATGTATAATGCGCTAATATTAACTTCCCAATATAACACAGTGTGATCTTTTAATGATTAATCAGTGAATCATGTGCAAAATAATCAAATGGAGCCTATTATAAATAACATAACATCCTTTACCATAACAAAATCCTATAACTAAATATCCATGTGATAATAAATTATTGAACACAATTAAAAAGAGAAAAATAAAGATGAGATATATTAATGTGATGAACCACAGTACACAGGTATCTCAATAGGACAGCATACTGCTGTGAAAAAATATAACGTCTTTGGTGATTTGATGAATATAGACAGGTTTCAATGAGTAATCTCCAGTGATAGCTGGCTTGCTCATATATTGAGCTGCTCATTAGCATGGACTGGTTTCTGGCTTTCAAAGAATTTCCGCAGTATGAAACAACAAAAAAAGAAAGACCATTGCGCAGGCAGTGTGATATGTAATCCCTAAAAACTAAGGGTAAAAATGCACTCACACTTTTCAGCAGAATAAATCACATATGGTAAGGTCAGTTGCATACAGCTAACAGCTGGGATCTCCTCACACGCCAACAGTGTACACACAGCACTGCTTGTCACTTGGGTCGTCACTTGCTCATCACTTGTAGTATATATACTACACTGTAGTATTGGCCAATCATGGCTCTCACAGCAGATCGCACTGTGATTGGCCAAAGCATGCAGGTCAGGTGCATGCTTTTGCCAGCCAGCAGCTGTCAATGCACTGCGATCTTGCAGTGCATTATGGGGTTCATTATTCGGTTCTTCTGCGAAAAAACACCCGATGTTTGAGTCGAACTTACGTTCGACTCGAACATCGGGACTCTCCCTATTGGATACAGAAATGTAGAGGTGTAACTTGAACCTTCAGGGCCCTGGTGCAAAAAAGCATGACGGGCCCCCCTGCTAGGGCCCTTCTTTCTGGGCCCGGGGCCCTTTCTGCTAATCTCGGGGTCCTTTACTCCTGTTACGGGACCCATTTTTACGCTCCTTCAGCGGGACCCTTTCACGTGTTCTGCTGTGGGCCCCCTTCCTGCCATCTTGGGGCCCCCCCACAGTGACAGAACGATGGGGCCCCATTGCAAGTGTGACCTTTGCGACCCTGGTAGTCCCACCACTGTCGTCAGTATTTTTGTATTTTTTTTGTTAATTTATTTATTTATTTATTTTTACCATTTGATTTCATTTTTTTTTTTTTTTTTTACAATTTTATTTTTTATAATTTTTTTTACAATTTTTTAGGAGCCCTGTCGGGGTGCTTTGGTGAAATGAAGGATCTAAAAGACCTCTGATGTATATCCTTTCAGACAGAGAAAGGGATTGAGGACACAGCCCTCAATCTCCATCTCTGCAGCCTCAGCTGCACAGAATGAATGGACGGAATTGCTCTGTACAGAGCTTCCCGTTCATTCACAAACTGAAGCATAGTAAACAGTTTAAAAATAAAAAAAATGCTTGGAATCAAACCTTCTAAATGCACGCTTCCTCTGTGCTTTTTTATTTTTACTTTTTCATTTTAAAATCTACATCACAGGCACCAGGGGTTCCATGACTGTCTCATTTATAGGAAAGTTGTTAGTCCATAAAACAGATGTGGACCCTGGGTGATACCTGAACAAAGATGGTGCTGGTCTTTTGGGGAGAAAGGAAGAATGCAATGTGAGGGGCTAGTGTAGCAAATACCTGTACACATACACAATACTTAGCATGCATGAAACATGAAAATAATTATATTATGCTAGGTTAACACAGTAAAATATGTAAAAGGACCATTATGTAGCATGGCCTCCAAGCAGCAAATGAAATCCTAGGCTCTTGTACCAAGAGCCTTAAAGCAGCAAGTCACTGTATAAGAAAAAATGGTAATGGGCATGTCTAATGTATACAGTAGTCGTTACATTTTATCAATAGTTATCTTAATTGCTCATGGTTTACAGTGTCTGTTTAGTTATGAAAGAGTCAATGCAGAATGTCTGGCAGTCATCTTGTTACAGATCAGGATTTTATGCTTGTTCCAATTAATGTAATGTATTCAGATCATGTAGTAAACAACTTGCACTTGGTAAATTGCTGCAAGGACCGACATGAAAGGGAGCTGTGCTCATTTCCAAACAACTAAACAGTCAATACAGTGTAAGGATTTAATTGCTGAACTTATGCATATTGTCCTGCCCAGAACAACTGCCAGATCTCTATTATTCCAATTTATTTAATTTGACATGGGATATTAGCTTCTTTAAATAACCCTGGACAATCCTGCCCTGCTACAGGCAGACAACAGTTAATTACTTGTGTTACTTGTAATTTTCTGACATTCTGTAAATGCATACAGTTAGTTATATAAGAGCGAGGATATTTATTGAATGTAGTTAGCACTTCTGCCTGGAAGCAGTAGGGTCATTGGTCTGAATCCCAACTATGACACTACCTGCATGGAGTGTGTATGCTCCCCCTGTGCCTATGTGAGTTTACATAGTTAGTTACATAGTTATATAGTTAGTCAGGTTGAAAAAAAGGACGCAAGTCCATCTAGTTCAACCATAAAAAAAAATTAAAAAAAATACAATCCCATATACCCAATCCTATACCCATAGTTGATCCAGAGGAGGGCGAAAAAACCCCCAGAAAAGCATGATCCAATTTGCTAAAGCTGGGGAAAAAATTCCTTCCTGATCCTAGAGAGGCATTTTCCCTGGATCAACTTTACCTATAAATGTTAGTACCCAGTTTACATTTACATTTAGGAATGAATCCAGGCCTTTCTTAAAGCAATCTACTGAGCTGGCCAGAACCACCTCTAGAGGGAGTCTATTCCACATTTTCACAGCTCTTACTGTGAAGAAACCTTTCCGTATTTGGAGATTAAATCTCTTTTCCTCTAGACGTAAAGAGTGCCCCCATGTCATCAGTGTTGACCATAAAGTGAATAACTCAACATCAAGTTCACTATATGGACCCCTTATATTATTATTATTATTATTATACAGTATTTATATAGCGCCAACAGTTTACGTAGCGATTTACAACTTGAGGGTAAACAGTACAAATACAATACAATTTGATACAGTAGGAATCAGAGGGCCCTGCTCCTTAGAGCTTACAATCTAATGCCCTGTACTCACGGTCGGACTTTGTTCGGACATTCCGACAACAAAATCCTAGGATTTTTTCCGACGAATGTTGGCTCAAACTTGTCTTGCATACACACGGTCACACAAAGTTGTCGGAAAATCCGATCGTTCTAAACGCGGTGACGTAAAACACGTACGTCGGGACTATAAACGGGGCAGTGGCCAATAGCTTTCATCTCTGTATTTATTCTGAGCATGCGTGGCACTTTGTCCGTCGGATTTGTGTACACACGATCGGAATTTCCAACAACGGATTTTGTTGTCAGAAAATTTTATATCCTGCTCTCAAACTTTGTGTGTTGGAAAATCCGATGGAAAATGTGTGATGGAGCCTACACATGGTCAGAATTTCCGACAACAAGGTCCTATCACACATTTTCCGTCGGAAAATCCGACCGTGTGTACGGGGCATAAGAGGGAAGGTCAAGAGATACAAGAGGTAATAACTATGGGTGATGTGCTGATTGAGAAGATAAATGTACAGTTGTTAGGTGGGGGCCAGATAGGCTTCTCTGAAGAGATGAGTTTTCAGGGATCGTCTGAAAGTGGATAAAGTAGGAGAAAATCGGACGGATTGGGGTAGAGCATTCCAGAGGATGGGGGAGGCTCTGGAGAAGTCCTGAAGGCGAGCATGGGATGAGGTGACAAGGGAGTTTGAGAGCAGGAGGTCTTGGGAGGAGCGAAGAGAACGATTAGGTTGGTATTTTGTGACTAGGTTAGAGATGTAGCTGGGGGCCAGGTTGTGGATGGCTTTGTAAGTTATAGTTAGTATCTTGAATTTAATTCGGTGACTGAGTGGCAGCCAATGGAGAGATTGGCAGAGGGGTGTGGCAGACGCTGAGCGGTTTGTGTGGTGGATGAGCCTGGCAGCAGCGTTCATGATGGACTGAAGTGGGGATAGCCTATTTAGAGGTAAACCAATGAGGAGGGAGTTGCAGTAATCGAGGCGGGAGATGACCAGGGAGTGGATTAGAAGCTTTGTGGTGTCATTGGTTAGGAAGGGGCATATCTTGGAGATGTTGCGAAGACTGAGGCGGCAAGCTTTGGATAGTGATAGAATGTGGGTTCGAAAGGTTAGTTCAGAGTCCAGGATTACACCTAGGACCTTGGCGTGGGGAGATGGGTTGATAGTTGAGCCGTTGATCTTGACATGGAAATCAGGGGAAGTGGCACCTGAGGGAGGAAATATCATGAGCTCAGTTTTGGATAGGTTGAGTTTGAGAAAGTGATGTGACATCCAGGCTGATATGTCTGCTAGTAAGTTGGTAATGCGTGAGGAGACAGATGGAGAGAGCTGGGGGGTGGAGAGATAGATTTGGGTGTCATCAGCGTAGAGGTGATATTTAAAGCCGTGGGAGGCAATCAACTGACCCAAGGAGGTGGTGTAGATTGAGAAAAGGAGAGGTCCAAGAACAGAACGGAAAAAGGAAGAGGAGAGGAGGAAGTAGAGTTGTAAGTGACACTGAAGGAGCGGTGGGATAGGTAGGATGAGAACCAGCGAAGAGTACAGTCACGGAGACCGAAGGAGTGGAGTTTTTTGAGGAGGAGGGGGTGGTCCACTGTGTCAAAGGCAGCAGAGAGATCCAGGAGAAGTAGTACAGAATAGTGTCCATTGGCTTTAGCCATTAGTAGATCATTTGAGAGTTTAAGGAGAGCAGTTTCCGTGGAGTGTTGAGGGCGAAAACCGGACTGAAGGGGATCAAGAAGTTTATTCATGGTCAGATGGTCGCTTAGTCGGTTGTAGACCAGTCTTTCAAGAAGTTTGGAGGAGAAGGAGAGTAAGGAGATGGGACGTAAGTTGTTGAAATTGGTGGGATCCAGTGAGGGCTTTTTTAGTATGGGGGTGACTAGCGCATGTTTTAGAGAGTTTGGGAAGATGCCACAAGAGAGGGAGAGGTTGAAAATGTGAGTTAGAGAGCGTAGAATCGAGTCAGAGGGTGAGCGTAGCATTTGCGAGGGAACAGGATCCAGGGGGCAAGTGGTTAGATGAGTGCTAGATAAAAGTTTGGCAACCTCAGTAATAGTAGCAGGGTTGAATGAGGGAAGTAATGATTGTGTCTGTGGACATGGGGTGTTGCATGGGGGAGGTTTTTGCGCATTGGTGATCTCCTCATGAATTGTATCAATCTTAGTTTTGAAGTGATTGGCAATCTCCTGGGCAGTGAGTGAGTTGGTGGGTGGAGGCAGTGGAGGACAGAGTAGAGTGTTGAAGGTAAAGAAGAGTTGACGTGGACTGGATGAGAAGGTGTTAATGAGTGTGATAAAGTAGGTCTGTTTGGCAGTGTGAAGGCAGGAGTAGTATTTTAGGAGGGCAGATTTATATTGTGTGAAGTCTTCCTGGGTCTTAGTCTTATGCCACAGGCGCTCAAGAGCGCGGCTACGTTTTCTGAGACTTCTGGTGTCATCTGTTTGCCAGGGTTGTAGCAGTCGGGGCCTAATTCTGCTTGTAGTGAGGGGGGCAAGCTTGTCTAGGGAGGAAGACAGTGAGCTGTTGTAGATGAAAGTAGCTAGGTTGGGGCAGGACAGAGGTGAGATTTTGTCATAGAGGTGATCAGTAGCAGAGTAGAGAAGAGAAGGGTTGAGGTGGCGAAGGTTTCTACGTGTAATTGTTATGCCCCGTACACACGGTCGGATTTTCCGATGGAAAATGTCCGATTGGAGCGTGTTGTTGGAAATTCCGACCGTGTGTGGGCTCCATCGGACATTTTCCATCGGATTTTCCGACACACAAAGTTTGAGAGCAGGCTATAAAATTTTCCGACAACAAAATCCGTTGTCGGAAATTCCGATCGTGTGTACACAAATCCGACGGACAAAGTGCCACGCATGCTCAGAATAAATAAAGAGATGAAAGCTATTGGCCACTGCCCCGTTTATAGTCCCGACGTACGTGTTTTACGTCACCGCATTTAGAACGATCGGATTTTCCGACAACTTTGTGTGACCGTGTGTATGCAAGACAAGTTTGAGCCAACATCCGTTGGAAAAAATCCTACGATTTTGTTGTCGGAATGTCTGAACAAAGTCCGACCGTGTGTACGGGGCATTAGGCGGTTGGAGGGAGAAGAGGTGAAAGACAAGGAGAGAGCAAAACTAATAAGGTGGTGATCAGAGAGTGGGAGTGGATTGTTGGAAAGGTTGCACTGAGTGCACAGATAGGAGAAAGCAAGGTCAAGGGTGTTGCCGTTGGAGTGGGTAGGAGCCTGTATCCATTGCTTCAGGTCAAGCGATGAGGTTAGACTGAGAAGTTTAGAAGTAATAGTAGTGTTAGTGTTGAAAGGGATGTTGAAGTCCCCTAGAATAATTGTGGGGATTTCAGAAGAGAGAAAGTAGGGTAGCCAGGCAGAGAAGTAATCAAGAAAGGCTGATACTGGTCCAGGGGGCCGGTAGATGACAGCAATTCTTAGAGAAATGGGAGAAAAAAGACGAATGCAATGTGCCTCAAAAGAGGAGAGTGTCAGAGAGGGAGGTGGGTGAAGAACCTGATAGGTTCTGCATGGGGCTAGAAGGATTCCCACTCCACCTCCCTTCCGTCCACTTGGTCTGGGGGAGTGAGTCCAGAGAAGGCCCCCATGGGAGAGGGAAGCAGGAGAAATAGTATCCGATTCATGAAGCCAGGTTTCAGTAATGGCAAGTAGGTTAAAGGAATTTGTGATAAAGAGGTCGTGAAGGGCGGTGAGTTTGTTGCAGACAGAACGTGCATTCCACAGGGCACAGGAAAAGGGGGGGCTGGTTTTGGAAAGAGGAATAGAGACCAAGTTCTGTGGGTTACGGCTCCTGCCAGAGGGTGTAGGGGGATGGGAGCAATGGGCAAAGACAGATGATGATGGCCCAGGGTTTGGGGATATGTCACCAGAGATTAGGAGAAGCAGGAGGGTGAGGGAGGTAATGTGGGACTGTGATTTATGTGAAGGGGCATGTCTCAGAGTACTGGAGGTTTTATCAGTGTATGGATGTAGAATGAGCGAGAGTTGGTAGGAGCAGTAGTAGGGAGAAGACAGCAGGCAGGGTGATATGTATAAGCAGGCGGGTGGAGAGGCGGGGGTGAAGGTAAGAGAGTTTGAGGAGAGAGGAGAGGAGTGTCAGAAGCAGTGGTAGAGAGTGCATGTTACAGAGCGGAAGGAGAGCCTATTAGAGAGACAGGGTCACCTGCAGTCTGTTAGCTGCTTTCCAGTGCAGATTGCTGTATTTGTTTGCTTCGTGCAATCGCTGAAGTGCAGCGATTGAAGTGCATATCACTTGTAGAAAGAATCACTTAGAGAAAGAAGCCTTAACAATAGAAGCCCCTGCAATGTGCTCATTCCTTAAGGATGCTCAAATATATACTGTTATAAGGGTGGGGTTGAAGTTCGTTAATTAATCATGAGTGACTATAAGAATGCCTAACAATCAAAGTGGACTTTTTGCTTCAAAAGTCAGAATAGCAAGAGGCCAAGATAAGATCAACACATAAAACTTAGGTAAGACAGTCCAGAGCAACAAATAATGTCATGGTTGTGCGCACAGGACAACAGATAGAGAAGGCCACATACCAGAGACACACACATACAGACAGCAGGCAGATCCCAATTTCAGTTAACAGTGGAAGATGTGAGTGAGCTGACACATACCAGAGACACACACATACAGACAGCAGGCAGATCCCAATTTCAGTTAACGGTGGAAGATGTGGGTGAGCTGACACATACCAGAGACACACACATACGGACAGCAGGCAGATCCCAATTTCAGTTAACGGTGGAAGATATGGGTGAGCTGACACATACCTGTAAGAGACAGAGAAGGAATGATCAGGTGATCAGGTTACCTTAATCTCCTCTTCTCAAGAGTGAATAAATTCATTTCCTCTAATCTTTCCTCATAGCTGAGCTCCTCCATGCCTCTTATCAGTTTGGTTGCCCTTCTCTGCAGGGCAGGTTGCTCCAGGTACTCCGGATTCCTCCCCCACTTCATGTCGGTAGGTTAATTAGTTGCTGCCTAAATTGGCCCTAATATGAGTATGTATGAACATGAGTAAGGTACCTTAGATTGAAAGCTTCTTGAGAGCAGGGACTGATGTGAATGTGCAATATATAGTGCCTTGATAAAGTATTCATACCCCTTGAAATTTTCCACATTTTGTCATGTTACAACCAAAAACGTAAATGTATTTTATTGGGATTTTATTTGATAGACCAACAGAAAGTGGCAAATAAATGTGAAGTGGAAGGAAAATGATAAATGGTTTTCCTAAATTTTTTACAAATAAATATGTGAAAAATGTGGCGTGCATTTGTATTCACCCCCTTTTACTCTGATACACCTAACTAAAATCTAGTGGGACCAATTGCCTTCAGAAGTCACCTATTTAGTAAATAGAGTCCACCTGTGTGTAATGTAATCTCAGTGGCTGCATTTCTCCTTTCTCACTTTATTGCATTGATCTGTAAGGCGATGATCACGAATAAAAGATCTTATGTTAAGTTTATGTCCCTTACAATAATAGAAAAGTTGAAGCCTTACATTTCAAATTCTTAGCCAAATGATATAAAACACTGGCCAAACTTTGTTGAAAGCTGGGTGGTCAGATTCTTTGGAATATTGGTTTAAAAATGATCATCATTAAGTGCATTCTTCAGGAAGAATTCTTAGTTCATTCTTGGCTTTGTCTTTTACATTGTACGGTTCAATCAGCAAGCTGTTACCCCTCCTGATCTACATGTAATAAATTTAGCTAAAGCCTAGTACACACCATGAGATTATTGGATGAATGATCCATTTTTTTTTTGCATGCTAGTCTCCACATGGAAAAGGAATAGGTTACTAAAGAACGAAAATTCTCATACAACAGAATTAAAATTCAGAAGTGATGTAATGTGTTATATTGTATCAGTATTGTATTTTCCGACTAAAACTGTACTGATTAAACCAAATCTGGTCTTTCAGACCAAAGCTGTGTACTAATGATCAGATTATCATATGATTGTTTCGAAAGCGATATTTTTTGTATGGTATTCTGATCGTGTGAAGACTCTGGAAACAACAATTAGCTCCTCTGTCTAGTCAGTCTAGTCCCCAATCTAGCCAATTAGCTAGATTGGGGTAACATTTTGTACATGACTAAATCATTGTTTCTCTTAAAGCGGATCTTCATTGCATCTGAGCACCACAAACCAAAAACACTATTTAATTTATTTTTAATATTTAAACCCCTCCATCCATCCATATCTCCATGCTTTATTTTGTTAAGAAAACACTTTGAAAAACAACAGCCGTGGCCATTTTGAATAAGGGCAAATGATTCATGTAGCATTTACTTCCTCCTGGGATGCATGACATCATTTGCCTAGGCGAGAAACCAGGAAGTAACTGAATGAATATAAAAAAAAAGTTTAAAACAAGTAAATATAATATACAGGCATACCCCACTTTTAAGTACACAATGGGGTTTATTTACTAAAGCTGGAAAGTGCAAAATCAGGCTCCCTTCTGCATAGAAACCAATGAACTTCTAACCCCAAATTGTTCAATTAAGCTTTGGTAATAAAACCTGGAAGCTCATTGGTTTTTATGCAGAAGTGAGACTGATTTTGCATTTTCCAGCTGTAGTAAATAAACCCCATTGTGTACTTAAAAGTGGGGTATGCCTGTACTTTCCTGTCTATTTACTAATGCTAGCAGCATAAAGATTAAAAATAATCAATATTGATTGGGAGAGTGAAGTTATTTTTAATGCCTCTACATGGTTTCACTTTCATGGACCAACTGTAAATTTTCTGATAATCTTAGCATTATGGTAACTGACTGAGCTCATACCTATGTTATATATTTAACCTCTTTAAGACCAGCCACCATTGTTTGACGGCAGCACAATGGCTCTCCTGCGCAAATCGCAGTAGCTGTACAGCGGCTCGCGCAGGCTCAGTTGCGAGCAGGCGTGCACCAGCGGCAGCGTGCGCTTGCTCCTGCTACACGCTGCGAAAGCATGCCCGCGGGTCGGGAGGTTTCAATGTAAAAAGTGAAAAATATTGTTTTTTTTTTTTAAATTGTCGCCCTTTTTTGTTTATAGCACAAAAAATCAAAACCGCAGAGGTGATCATATACCACCAAAATAAAGCTCTATTTGTGGGAAAAAAAGGACGTCATTTTTGTTTGGGTACAACGTTGCACGACAGTGCAATTGTCAGTTAAAGTGACACAGTGCCGAATTGCAAAAAAATGCTCTGGCCATTAAGGGGGTAAAACCTTCTGGGGTTGAAGTGGTTAAACAGACGCAATACCTGCTTGTTCAGTGTACTACTTGGCTTTATTTTGTCTTACTGATCGATGCACTCCCCAGGGCTGTCAGCTAGTTCCTGCCTTCACTACTTAGTGAGTCAGAGCCCAGGGACAAGCATGCAGTCAGTGAAATGTGACCATCCATCCTGTATGCTTGTTCCAGCTCAGTGAATATTCTGCAGCTAGAATCAGGAAGCCACAGCAGCTTCCATAACTGTATGGCATTATTATTATACATGATATTGTAATACTTCAAAGCTCACAATAGATTGACAAAAGAAAACCCTTATATTCAGTGGCAGCTGGTCCATAAGGGGCGCAGGGGCGCCACCCCCAAAGTTCCCAAAGTTAGTTTGCAAAATAAGAAAGCTAATCATAGAATTATTTCTTTTTAAATAAATGATAATATGACTAGCATTTTTTAACATCTTAAAGTTAAAAAATGTATAGCATATTATCATTTATTTTTAAATAAATAATTCTTTGGGGTGCCGGACTAATGGGTGTCTATTAGGTCCGTCAGTTTTTGACAAGCATGTGATTTGAGCCTGAAGCTCTAATTGGCTTGTCTTAGGTTGTCTATGAGGTGCATAGCACTGCGCCCCAAACCCTCCCACTTTTGATTTTAGGGAATCAATATTTGCCATTGCGTCACTTGCGGTTTCAGGCTTCTCATCCCGGCCAAACAGGAGGCTGAAGATCTGGAACTCGGAAAGAAGACTGGGTTAACAAGGAAGCCACCGGGTATCAGGGGAGCCGTGACAGCCCAGCCCTGGAGGGCTCCGTTTGTAGGTAAGTCTCACTGCGTGCTCTGATGAGTGTGGACCTGGAGGGGTTTGTTTGCGTCCCCTTCCCCCCCAAATTTTTTAAGCACCAGCTGCCACTGCTTATACTACTTTTTAAAAATAGCACATCTCAGTGCATATATAATTTGAAAGTTATAAATGTCACAAGATGCCAGTCAGAAGAAATCTTTCACTGTTTCTCACACCTTATTATAGTGTATAATGGGATAATGAGGCGTGAAAAAAATCAATGCACCACATCAGATGTACAGATAAAAAATGCTGCTTTATCACAAATAAATCTTGCTAAGATTGGAGTACTCAGTAATGAATAAATAGCAGGTTCCAGCATATAGATCTATTGATAAGCAACATAGTATATAACTATAGCTATTTGGACATCCATCATATGATCCAATGCAACTTAGATAGATGTTTGCACACAGAACACTTCATCCAACACGTCTCCCAGCACAAGGTCCGCTTTTTCAAGGATGCATGTGCAGATAGTAAGATATACTGTATCTCATCAAAAGGCTTTTTGTAACATAAGATGATCATTGATCCCACAATGTTTCTTAAAAACATTCGAAATAACTTGATCAAATGTTCCAGAGGTCAACGCTGTAGAGCAGATTCATATCCAAATCTCTGAATATTTGGTGAAGCAAGGATGGATGGTGCCACCCCAAGTAGGAGTAACCAACAGCCCCTCTAGCGCTGTGTCAGGGAGAGGGACAGAGGGACAGTAAACTGCAGGTCAAATGCACTTTTCAGTGACTTCTGAGTAATCTAATGCCGTGTACACATGACCGGACTTTTCGTCGGACTCAACCCCGAAGGACTTTTCGACGGAGTTCCAATGGAATTCCAAAGAAACGGACTTGCCTACACACGATCACACCAAAGTCTGATTGTTTCAAACTTGATGGCGTACGACCAGATGAGAATAAGGAAGTTCATAGCCAGTAGCCAATAGGTGCCCTTGCATCAATTTTGGTCCGTCGGACTAGCATACAGACGAACGTTTTTTTCAATAAGAATCAAGTCCGTCGGAAAGATTTGAAACATGTTCTATTACTAGTCGATTTTCGACAGAAAAGGTCCAATGAAGGTCCGATGAAGCCCACACATGATCAAATTGTCCTACGGATTCGTTCCGTCGGACCTTTGATGCCGAAAAGTCCAGTCGTGTATACGCAGCATAAGAAGCATCTCAAACTGATGTAGTTGACACAGACCAATGTAGCCTATTTCCTTTCTTGCAGCCAAATTGGGATAACGCTTACTTTATATTTATGTCCCCATTTACAGACCATGACTTAAAAAATATACAGCTTACCTTTTTTTTTTAGATGCTTTTGGGTGCAAGAGAAAATCCTACTAGTCCTCTTTGTTCATGAGGGGGCTGTGCAGCTGTGTTTGCCATAATTATTCCTGTCTGTACTGTGCAAACAGATCTTCAGTAAGAGGGTTGACACAAGTTAAAGGGTTGAGACAAACCTTTTTAAATTTTAAGATTGACGGAGATTTTAAATAATGGTGAGTTTTTATTCATTTAGAATCTTTATCCCAAAAGAAAAAAAAAACATTCATGTAATTGCTTAAATCCTCATGTACATGGACATTTATTTGTTCCCATGTACTCAAGCATACAATTACATGAAAGTGGTGGGTTTGGTGAAATTTACCACATGTGCAGGTAAACTCTGATGCAGAAGCAACTGCCATTTATACGAGTATGGTCACATACAGCCATTACTTGTACTGTCACTGTGCGCAACACCTACAGCTCCGTGGGCGCAGAAAAACATCTGAAAAGTGTTAGCTGGAGATAGGCTTTAATGTGTTAGTCATTTATATAAATCTACAGTCAATCTAACACTATCCTCTTGCTGCTGCTGCTGTCCAGTGGTAGCTCCATTGTTCAGGAAGTGTGTTACTGGTCAGGTGACCAGATGAAATGAGAAACAATCTAAAAAAGAAAGCAAATGTAGCCACCACATCTATGGGTTGGCAAGTTGCAATATATATTTCGTTTTTGGGTTTGGATATGCTTTAATGAAACATCTTAAGTACATTTGTATATCTTAAATTGGTTCACAAGGCTCAAGGTTTTTTTACCTTACTACATTCGTTGCAGTAAGGTAAAATACCTTCTGGATACAGCTCCCCCTGCCAGCCTCTTTTACACTTACCTGAGCCCCATCTAGATCCAGCAATGTGCATGAGAGCAGCGGCTCTCCCGGGTCTCACTCTCCTTATTGGTGCACACAGCAGTGGGAGCCATTGGCTCCTGCTGCTGTCAATCACAGCCCGTGAGCCAATAAAGAGAGAGCAGGGGCAGGGCCGAGACACGCTCAGTGTTTGAATGGATATGGTAGTCTGCACTTTAAAGCGGTGTTCCGCCGCAAAAAATAAATTAAAAGCCAGCAGCTACACATAATGCAGCTGCTGGCTTTTAACAATAGGACACTTACCTGTCCTGGAGTCCCACGATGTCGGCACCGCAGCTGATGTTTCCATCAGCTGTCGGGTGCTACCGCCGCCATTGTGGGTAAGGGAACCCAGCAGTGTAGCCTTACGGCTTCTCGCCGGGAAACCTACTGCGCATGCGCGAGGCCCCGCTCCTCTCTCCTACTGGACCGGCAACAGGGAGAGGAGGAGGGAGCCCCAGGGTCATGTCACGGGCCGCGGCTGGACTCCCAGAAGTGGGAACAGGATACCTGTCAAAGAAAGGTGTGGCACCGGAGGGGGAGAGAAGACAAATGAGCGGAAGTTCCACTTTTGGAAATTAGAAAATCATTGCATTACACAAGTCCACTTACCATTCGTATCTATATTTAAATAACATTACAATTGACTTTGTAATAATTATCTTGTGTCTGGTGACTGAGATAGTTTGACAGTTTTTGTTTTTTTTTTTCTTTTTTTTTTTTTTTTACTACTAGTACAAGTTGATGACTAGTGTTTCTACACAACTTTATCATAACTGTCTGTCGCAAGCAAATTGGGTGTTTCAGTTTGTCAGACCTGTCATAATAAATTAATTACAGGATGTTGCTGAAATGGCAGCAGCATCTTGCACAGTTTAATATAGCTCAGTTTCCCCACTTCTATATATTTGTGGTTAGATAAATCCTCAGAAAATTTACAGCTGCTAGCTACTAGTTCATATACACACTGTCTGTGACACTGCCATAATCTACATAGATGTTACTGATACTCTTTATTCGGGAGGAAATGTCTACACTGATAGGGATGTGCTACTTTTAATTGTTGGTCAAGAAATAACACACACTTTGTTAGTATATACAAATATATAACAGATAAAAGTCAAGTTTTATAGATAAAAATGATTGTCTGCTGTATACTGCTGCCATATGCAGGGATAACACATATTATACTTAAGGATTCACTGTGTACTGCCAATCTTTGGGGTGACCTACTAAAGTCTGACCAGAACCTTAAGTTCTGAGAACTTTATCAGGACATCTTTCAGGATATGTGTTACTGGTCACAGGTAAGGCTTCTTCTCAATATTGGAGGGGACTAATTACTGTCCATTGGAAATGGTAAATCTGTCACTAGATTTTTTTAAAGACTGAAACATTAGGGTCAATTAAAAAAAAAAGTCAATGAAGAGTCAAGAGTAGGGATTAATTGTTATGGTATGTTTGCATCATGGGCACCCAGAAATGTTTGGATGTCTACAACATAAGTACTGTACCTTTCTAGCTGATCATGCCCTGATGTTGAGTGCATACAGTGCAGTCCTACTTTGCTGTTCACCTTGAACGTCCAAATAAAACCCTGTAATGCTGTCATAATAATAAAACACAGCATATTTTCGGGTATTTATCAATGAAATCTCTTCAATCTCTTATTGGCATGTGCAGTGCAGTGCCGTTCTTCCCATGTACAGATTTTTAACAACCTCCTTTAATGATAGCAGTGCACACAAACCCAAAATAATTTTTATTACAATATAATTTTAGACATGCTGTGGCTAAGCTGAGTACATTTGATCACGGAAATGGGCAGTCAATTGCAAACCATACTTGTAAGTTCATTCAAAGAATATTTACTCACGAGCCTGAGCATATGCATCCTTGGGCAATAGCAGTGTTTAATAAATACCAAAAAGATACAGGTTATTTGTGCACAATCGATGTGCCAGGGTATGAATAAACTGTAATAAATCAGGCCTATTCAAATCTCGTTTAATTTACTGTGTGCAAGTAAGCAGTAAAATTTTGGTACCATTTAATTCAATTATACAGTTTTGAAGAACAGGCTTTTCAATCCGTTCTCAATGTCAGGCTTTCAGATGAACATTATTGGAAGTTCCATGGAAGTCTATGGGCAGGTGGATGTAAGCAGGCATGTGCCCACTTACATCTCTTTACCTCGATGTCCATTCAGGTCTCCATACTTCCTGTCAAATTAAAATTTGCTAGGAGGTAGCCTGATGTAAACAGACACAATTTTATTTTCCTCTGGCCACCCATAGATTGCACCCACTGGTCTGGAAAAGTGTGCAAGAAAAAAACTGAATGGTCTTGTTCTGCTCAAATGTAGCAGGGGGTCTGTTCACAGACTGGGCACAGCACATGTAAAAGGACCCTACCAAATTCAGCAAAACGGTTACTTTATCTAATTTGGGATATTTCCAAGGACACTTCCACATGATAAATTTAATTTTAAAAGGAAACTTGTACCAGGTGGACTATGAAGATGACCACTATCACTAGGCTGCCATGCTGATCTAATGGCTTTAGAACTTCTAGAGTAAATATAAGTACAATACAATACAATGTCCCTGATGGGTATGGAACTCAATCATTACCAGGTCACTGTCTTCTCCTTCAGGTTCATTTAGTAAACATAACTATATAATATGTATAAACCAAATATACAGTTTAATAATAAATAATGCATCTCATATAACACATATTTGAATTATATTACATTTATCTAATTATGTATAGACATAAGTGATTGCTTGGAAAATGTTATATAAATTTAGGTAGTACTGGAAAATATATGTAGACTCTTTTAAGATGCTTGAAATAAGGGGGTTACTAGGTGCACAATGATGGTGAGAAAAGGAGCTTTGTAGTTTTTTAAACTTGAGGATTACAAATATACATTATGTACCTATAGACACAAGACTGTGTTTTGAATATCCAACTGCCACATGAAAATTGTGAAGCTATCTTTTAGGATCGCACCAAGAGAACATACTGTATGTACTTTATTCCCTATTAAGGCACACCAACAACATTTTTATCATGGGGGGGATATTGAGATGGTTCACCAATATCAGTTATTTCCCTGGGATCAGTGAGATTGGAAGTAGCCCATAAACATTCAGCTTTTCCCTGAACAGAGTAATATTGCTCAGAGTAGGTGATGATCATTTTATGTATGTGGGTAATAAGCACTGCTTTGCTTTAACAAGGAAAGAGAAAATGCCTTTGATTTAAGTAAGACTTCCTCATGCTTGTTTGTGGACTTTTACTAGGTAACCATGAAACAAAATAGCTTTCAAGCTAAACCTGTGAGTTTCCAGAAGGGTCAAATGTACTAATTAAACCATGTCACAGAGGCTTCAATTCTTCTTCCTGAAATCCTCTCATATTCTGTAATGTAGCTGACAACTAACATATACAATTCTAGAATTTCACAATATCTCTGGTTTTGTTTGCACACAACATGATTAATCTGATTATGTTGTTCTTATTGGTTTCTAAAACCTCCTCCTACTTGGAGGTAAAAAAAATTCTACCCAATGTTAAAGAAAACGCTAAAGAAAAAAGTAAAACATAGGACATGAGCTAGTTTTGGTTACTGCTTATTGCTATTCAGCACATGTTCACATTCAGAAATACCTTTTTATTAAAGCTTAAGGTAAAAAAAAACAGCACAAAGGACAGTACTTACATTTAATAAGAAGTATCCCTTGTGCAAGTGGCTGCTGTCCTAGCTGAAGTTGTCCTCCTTCCCATCTTTCTCCACACCCCTCACAGCGTTAAACATTGCGTGCCGCGAGGGTTTTTATAGTCATTGTACCTGCCATAGACACTTGTTATGAGTTATTCCCACCCCCTTTGCACCCACTTCCATTTATTGAGGCTTTTCTATAGCTTCCATCAAATTTCCATAAAAAGCAATATATGATTGGAAGATGGATGGAAGACTGATAGCTCCCCCTCCTCCATTTCTAGAGCACTCCATTCCTCCTTTCATACAGTGTTTTTTGTAAGAGAAGCTATGCTACAGCTTCTATGAATTGAGGAGGAGGGCAGAAAAAACAGGCATAGTGAGCATGCTTGATGAGTGTCTACCACAGGTCCAGTGGATGTATTAACTCCTGCAGCACTGGAAGGTTACAGCTCCAGAGGTGTGGGGTGGAGGTTTCCAAGAAGACTGAGATGTGCTGGCAACATATTTTTTCTACATTACTGTGGTGCCATTACCTGGTTGTTTCAGCAGCCCTATATGGATGGATTCTGGTCTTTAAGGTGGAAAGCTTTATGATTTGTGGCATGCAACACCGCAAGTGTGTTGCCTTAGTACATTTGAATACCAAAAAGCAATAGGAGTCAAGACCGACCACTCAATTACTAGTTGTAGATAAGGACTAACTGCGGTGTAACTGATTAGAATTTTTTTTTTAAAAGTACAAAAAGTGGCAGAAAAAAAGGGTCAGTGGCCATAAACCAGACATGGGGGTAAGTCACACATGTGCAAGTCACAAGCAAGTCTCAAGTCTTAACCTTCAAGTCATAAGCAAGTCCCAAGTTACTGTGGCGAAAAGCAAGCAAGTCAAGTCGAGTCCCTGCTAGAAGTCAAGCAAGTCAAGTCAAGTCATTTATTTTGGTCAAGTCACAAATTAAGTCAAAATACTGATCTACCCCATTTCCATCCTTAAAATTAGTTAAAAGTCAGTTTTCAGGAAAGGTTTTGTTTCATTTTCAACATTAACAAAACTGCTTAGTGCTTTTTTCTTGGCATATTTTGCCTAGGCCAAGACACAGCACTGGTGGTGCCAAGTCATTGCAAGTCATTGCAAGTCAAATAGCCCAAGTCAAAGTCAAGTCGCAAGTCATTAGTGGCAAGTCAAAGTCAAGTCGAGTCATTTATTTAATTTTGTCAAGCAAGTCACAAGTCCTCAAACAGGTGACTCGAGTCCGACTCGAGTCAAGTCATGTGACTCGAGTCCCCCACCTCTGCCATAAACCCTCCAAACATAAATTAAAATCAGGATAGACAACATTGTCACCCTACAAAAGACACACAAGGGGACCCAGACAAGCACACATACAAACCAACAATGGCCCACACAGCAGTGCTGAAACAAATGGATTGATAAAGCTAGATCATCCCGGCAGGTGGATCGATGCCTTCATGCCCAGAGAGGGCTTAAGAGGCATCTTCTGACACTAAGTGGTGGTCAACAGGATGCTATAAATCCACCTGACCGTGAGTGTGTAGGCAGGGGTAAAGCGAGCATTTGCCAAGCTGTGTCCAATAAAAGAGATTGACTTAGGTTATGGTTAAATAGCATGGCACCCCTCCATAGAGATGGTGGGATTTGCAGTCATCCCCCTCACTGAATGGTAGACAGAGACTGGACCTGTCACTTGGCATTGAAAGTGGCCATGAGCAGTTTAAGCATGAACTGGGGTATGATGTAAGGCAATGTTTCTCAACTCCAGTTCTTAATTAAGTACCCCCAACAGGTCATGTTTTCAGGCCTTCCATTATTTTGCACAGGTGATTTCATCAGTTTCATTGCCTTAGTAATTACCACAGCTATTTCATCTGAGGGAAATCCTGAAAACATAACCTGTTTCGGATACTTGAGGACTGGGGTTGAGAAACATTGATGTAAGGCACTCTTTATCCCACTTGCACTGCAGCAATAAATCACTGCCATACAGGTAACTGGGTGCTGTTCATCTAAGTTCGCAAATGCCCAGTGGTGCATAATTCTGATGAGTGACTAGGGATATTATATGGCCATATGCTGAAATCAACAGTCCAGATATTTTACACACCATGAGCAAAATCCAGTGGCCTCGTGCTGTTATAAACATGTAGAGAGAGAAGGGATGCAGTGGCAGCATTGGTCAAGCAGCAGTGAAGCAAAGAAGCATAGCAGAGCACAGCAAATACAACTTGGGCAGCAGGCTGTCCATACAATCCCACACAATAGACTCCAACAATGCCACTGACACTCAGCATCATAGGAAACTTTAGGTCTGCCCGAGGGCTCACACCGCTCATGCTCGCTGCATCGTGTCCACTCTTAAGTCCCGTGCCCCCCGGCTACAATGTGGTGTCGCTGTCCTCCCAGGCTCGAATAGCCATGAGTCGCTAGGCAGAAATCAATCCATGTTGATGGACTCTGTCAGAGCCTTTCCATCATGCTGAGTGAGTGTGTTGGGGCAGCGCCTGTCTCACTGCCAGCATGGGCAGATGCCGGGCCCGTTGCCTACGTGACCATGAGCTTCGTCCATTTGAATACCACTAATACTGAATGGCACTGCAACACAGTAATGGATGTTATGTGCAGTACCCTGGCATGAATGTGTCCTAAGGCCTGGTTCACACCTATGCATGTTGCAGTTGATGCATATTGCAGGTGCATTTTGCATTCTTCAATACATGTTTTTGATCTATTGAAGTCTATGGAACCAAAAACACAACCTGCTGGTGCCTGGCCCTTTTCAAAAAATGCACAGATGTGAACCAATAGGGAACCATGTTAAATGAACTGTAGTGTGTTTCTGCAAAACTGAAAACGCAAGTAAAAATGCATAGGTGTGTGAACCAGGCCTTAAGGGAAACTTTCCTGAGAGAAACATGAACTTTCCTTATGCTGTGGGTGAGTCATTTCAGAAGGAGGTCAACACTGGCAATCCCCAAATATCTATGGCTTTGTAGTACCTCTAAAAATCTTCCTCCATATTTTATGCAGCCAATGTATTTGCTTAAAGTTATAATAGAGTTGATGTTACAGCTATAGCTGTAACATTCTCTTATAAACAGATTATGGGGCTGCTTATAACCCTGGCCACAACATTCATGATCACTGCCCACAGAGTAAATTGACACATCATAAGGCTCATTGACTAAAGTAGTTGAGTATGTACATAAAATAAATTCTGTGAATTTTCACTTCAAATATCCAATCATGTGAAAAGCAAATTCTAGTTTACTTATTTCCTTTCCTTTTCAATAAGTTTTATTAGGTTTTACAATGTTATAATAATACACTTCAAGGTTAGTTTGCACATACAGGTCTGTTCAGAAATGTTGTAGGACGGGAACAAGCATATTTCGTGTATAAGCAAAGTGACAGTCATCTTAGCATGTGATTATGCATAGGGTGCTGAAAATAGGTAGTGAAAAAATCAATGTACCATAATATAGACCTTGTTGTACTTAGAGTGTAACTAAACGCAAAACGTTTTTTATTTTTTTATTTTTTGAAAGGGTGGATAGGAAGTAGAACATCTCTCAGTTTTTATTGCTGTCTGTGCCCCTGTTAGGGAGATTTACCTTCTATATTTTGTCCTGTTTACCATTTTCATTGAAAGTGAAGGTAAAGGAAAATCCCAAATTTTCACACCAGAACAGGAATAGAAGGGAAATCTTCCAATGGGGGCACTAGTTCTGGCGACCCTGATGTCATGCCATGATTCCCTCAATTTGGAAGGATTTCTTCTCATTTCCTGTTTTGGCTATGGGACGGGAAGTGAATGGAAATTTCCCCTATGGTGCACAGATGGCAAAAAAAACCTGAAAGGGGTTATAACCCTCCTTTACCCTATCCAAAATGAAAAAAATAAAAGTTTTGCCTACCTATCTCTGGAGAAAATAACCATTCTTCCTTGCAGTGGGGTTGCTCCCACACTGCAAGGGTTAAATACTTGTTTAGATCCAGGATACTGCAGAAAGCAGTTTTACTAACTCAATAATCTGCTCCCCTGACAGCTGGCGCTCTCCTCTTCTTCCTTAAACCCTGGAAGTAGATTGTCCCTCTGTGTCCTTATGCCTAGTTCAAGGTTATGAATCCTGCATTGTACTTGATGATGTCAAGGAACCTGCGATCACTGGAGCGTAGGGGATAAGAGGCTGTGGGACTAGAGATTACCTGTGGGAGTGGAGGATCAGTAAAACTGCTTTTTTTGTATCCTAGACCTGAAGAAGCATAAAACCCATGCAGTATGGAAGTAGAGGTAATTTTTGTTTTCCCTGGAGTTCAGCTGCACCTGTTTACCTTTTTTTTCATGTGCACATGATAAGATGAGTAAAGTGAATCTTCTCACCTTTTATTGTGTGAACATTTCAACTCATTTAGTAAATCAGCCTTATCTGCAAGTTCAGAGGGTCCAGATGACAGTCAGTTGTAATAGTGGGCATGAAAACTACCCTGTGACACCACAAAATAAATATAGTGGACTGGAAAATTTTAGCTTGTGCCATATGGATCTTATGGTGCAGAGATAGGGGATGTGGTTTAGATGAGATGCACTCTCACAAATATAGTTATGTATAAGGCTGGGTTCACACTATGTGCGGTGCGGGGCATAGCAAGGGGTCCGGTGCGTCCCCATTCACTGTTTCAGGTCCGAATTAGGTCCCAACTTTTTCCTGAATTTGGACCTGAAACTGAGCCAAAGACGCACAGGACCCTTCTACGATGCGCTTTGCGGCTGCCCCAGAGCTGTGTGAACCAGCTCCATTGAGAGCCAGTCACACTCTCCTGTCATGCGAATTGGATGAGGGCAAACCCACATACAATTCACATAAGTGTGAACCCAGCCTAAGTGATTCATGAGATACCAAATGTATTTAAAAAAACTGGATTTTCGCCTGACATTTGACTGTAACCTAATGCATATGGATCATCAGCTTCAAAAAGCGATCTGATTACACCTCCTCATAATGCTAAAGCTTGCCCACCCTTTTCTGCCTCATGCACATTACTATTGGTTAGTAAGTTAGCCTATCAGAGTGATGAACCAATAGAAATGAAAGGAGGACCTAGGGACAACCATTGACTCTATTCTTAAAATGTTCATAGTTTGTCTCTCAGAACAGGCCAGTATTGGGCCAAATGTGAAGGCTTTTGAAGCAACTGCACCACCTTATATCTAGATCAATATTTCTGTTTTTTGCTCCAGAGATAGAACATCTTTAAAAGTTATTTTGCTGTTGTGCTGGAGTACTGACTGATAGTTAGGTCTGGGTCATTGAGTCACAGTTTTAAAGCTAGAGGGTCAAAGTAATTGCCAGCCATCCAGCACTTTCTATAAACTGCTATAAACTGATATACTACATGGCCAAAAATGACAAAAAATACAATACAATATTTATGCTTCTACAGGCACACTTGACTCCTGGTGAATTGTATAATGCTAAAGTGACAGCTAAAGACCTAGATATTTATAGCCTTCTTAAAAATAGTGCTACCACAAGAGGCTGCTGTCTTTTTGATCCTTTAACTTCTGTCCTCTCTATTAGAACATCTAGTGGCCATCAGCTTTGTTGTCTTGGAACCTTGTACCCAATTCTTATATTAAATTATATATACAGTTGTGTTCATAAGTTTACATACCCTGGCAGAATTTATGATTTCTTGGCCATTTTTCAGAGAATATGAATGAATGATAACACAAAAACTTTTCTTTCACTCATGGTTAGTGTTTGGCTGAAGCCATTTATTATCTATCAACTGTGTTTACTCTTTTTAAATCATAGTGACAACAGAAACTACCCAAATGACCCTGATCAAAAGTTTATATACCCCAGTTCTTAATACTGTGTATTGCCCCCTTTAACATCAATGACAGCTTGAAGTATATTGTGGTATTTTTGGATGAGGCTCTTTATCTTCCCTAATGGTAAAGCTGGCCATTCCTCTTGGCAAAAGCCTCCAGTTCCTGTAAATTATTGGGCTGTCTTGCATGAACTGCACGTTTGAGATCCCCAGAGTGGCTCAATGATATTGAGGTCGGGAGACTGAGATGGCCACTCCAGAACCTTCACTTTATTATGCTGTAGCCAAAGACAGGTCGACTTGGACTTGTGTTTTGGATCATTGTCATGTTGGAATGTACGTAGCACATCAAAGTACGTCCCATATCCAGCTTCCTGGCTGATGAATGCACATGTTCCTCCAGTATTTTTTGATAACATACTGCATTCATCTTGCCATCAATTTTGACCAAATTTTGTGTCTTTGTAGCTCATACATCCCCAAAACATCAGCGATCCACCTCCGTGTTTCACAGTAGGAATGGTGTACCTTTCATCATAGGCCTTGTTGACTCCTCTCCAAATGTAGCGTTTATGGTTGTGGCCAAAAAGCTCAATTTGGTCTCATCACTCCAAATGACTTTGTGCCAGAAAGTTTGAGGCTTTTCTCTGTGCTGTAAGCGGGATACTTTGTGGCATTTGGTAAGTAATGGCTTTCTTCTGGCGACTCGACCATGTAGCCCATCTTTCTTCAAGTGCCTCCTTATTGTGCATCTTGAAACAGCCACACCACATGTTTTCAGAGAGTCCTGTATTTCACCTGAAGTTATTTGTGGGTTTTTCTTTGCATCCCGAACAATTTTCCTGGCAGTTGTGGCTGAAATTTTAGTTGGTTACCTGACTGTGGTTTGGTTTCAACAGAACCCCTCATTTTCCACTTCTTGATTAGGGTTTGAACATTGCTGATTGGCATTCTCAATTCCTTGGATATCTTTTTATATCCCTTTCCTGTTTTATACAGTTCAACTACCTTTTCCCACAGATCCTTTGACAATTCTTTTGCTTTCCCCATGACTCAGAATCCAGAAACGTCAGTGTAGCACTGGATGAAAGATGCAAGGGTCTGTCAGGAGTCCAGAAACTCATTCACCTTTTATATACACACACACACTAATTACAAGCAAAAAGATCACAGGTGAGGATGGTTACCTTTAATAGCCATTCAAACCCCCTTGTGTCAACTTGTTTGCATGTTATCAGGCCAAAATCACCAGGGTATGTAAACTTTTGATCAGGGTCATTTGGCTAGTTTCTGTTATGATTATGATTTAAAAAGAGTAAACACAGTTGATTGATAATAAATGGCTTCAGCCAAACACTAACCATGAGTGAAAGAAATGTTTTTGTGTTATCATTCATATTCTCTGAAAAATGGACAATAAATCATAAACTCTGCCAGGGTGTGTAAACTTATGACCACAACTGTATATTTACTGTAAAGAAATGTATTTTGTTTTGAAAGCAGCAGAGAAGGGTGAGAACCTATGTAAGTTTTTTTTATATGTCTGTCTCAGTGTTACTGAGGAGATTCACACATGTGCCTTGCTGCAAATGGGACTGAAAATAGAAAATCTAAAATGTAGATACAGTATATCAAAGAGGGGAAATCTTCCATTGAGGTACTTATTCCAGTGAGAGCTGTCTTACAAAGGTGGCCCCTTTTTTTGGAGATGTGTCTATAGGACAGAAAGTGAACAATAATCTTGCCAATGGGACACAGATAGGGTAAAAAAAACATGTTAGGAGGTTTTACCAATTATCTACTCAACCCCCCCCCCCCCCCAAAAAAAAATGAATTTAGATATACTTTTATCTTTAGTGTTTGTAACTTTTTGTTTTCCAAGATATTTTTTATTGAAAAGTGTTTTTAACATTTTATCAAGAGACTCAAATTGGTACAATTGGTAACATAGTACAGAAAAGACAGTAACAAAAACGTATGGGTTTTGCATAAAAGAAAAGATTTTTTTTTGGTCCCAGAGGTATCTTGAAGAGTTCCCTCTGCCAAGACCCATAGGAAGACAGCCAGGATGAAAACCCTACTCTGTTGCACGTATGGCAGGGCTTTCACAGGATGCACAAGTCTGCTTTTGAGTATCATTTTAATATATGTGATTTTGATGACAAAGGTAAGATGATATGGGGTTTTCATCAGGAAACTGAAGTTAAGTAAGAGATGCCCAAAATATGTGTGATAAGAAGCATTACAATAATTCTTACACAGTTGTAATAGGAGTCATTTGAAAGAAAATACAGAGATACAAAAATCATCTTGGCATCGGAGATTAGTAGGGTTTAGGTTAGGGATGTCTGTACAGCTAGACTTAATGAAACAACATTTCCCTGTCAGGAAAGAATGGAATTAGTGGTTTACATGGAATTGTATAATGCACACCTAAGAAAGGGATTTTTGTAGCTTTGAGAGTACATGTACAAACAACTAGCGTGAAAACAATAGTCTTCACTCTGGCCCTTTCCCGCCTCTGACAAAGTATCTCCTATTCACCTTAACAATTAGAGCAGAAGGATGCAGTGAATGGAATGCCTCATTATTAACTGTGCATCCCATGCCGGCTAGTTCTTCTTATATAGCTGTCTACTTTTGCTTGTGTTGGACTATTGTTAAACCTAAGTGGTCATGACATTCATTTCTCAGATAGACAATTGGAGCCAGGCGGCAGATTTAGTCTGCTGGTCAACAGGACCTTTCGATTGTCATGTCTTTCTGGTCTTTCCTCATTAGTCCCAGTATGACTCTGATCCTCCCCTCTTTGTCATCCTAATTAACCCATTGGATGCTTACAAAAAGATGTCACGATGCTTTGGAAACACAAGATAAATCCTACTGTGCCTTTTTTATCCTGGACTAAATAACTAATACACTGATATCTGTGAGAGCAGACACTGGTAAAAAAAAAAAAAAACAAAGTTCATATGTGCATTCCTACCACACGTTTTTTTGCGATGACAATTAAATGCTTTCTCTGAACAACTGTATGCAAATATTCTTCTACTGCTATGGATGTCTCTTACCGTAACCAACATTCATACCTGCTGGATTGTGCAGTTTATTTATAAGTATTTAACATATGAGGTTATGTACAAATGTATGAGCTGCAAAGCTACATTATTTGTTATGAGTAAATAAAAGCGATAAGACAATATGGTGACAGTGGTTGTAATTTAAATGCATATGTGTAGGTATTTTTATTCACTGCACATGAACAGGTTTGAGCTCCAATAACTCTCATACTGTATGTTCATGTATTTTAGGAAAACAAAGCATAACATTTTTTTCCCATGCTAAAGAAGTCATTGTTGGCATTATCCTCCCCTTTATATCTCCAATTATTTTTCACTTCCCAGCCCTTTCCAACCTTGAATTTCAAGCAGCAGATAACTAAGTCTGATGTATGAAGGCGTTCATGGTCAGGCAGTAGTGGATGGGCTCATTTCATGTCTCGGGAAGGTCACGTGGCAGTTTTCAGTGAATCCATGCACCCCATTCCTTGACTAGCTCCCATGTGATTGGTGTTGAGTAACTTTGTGCCACTCTCAACTATTGGTGGTTCTGGAGACATTACTGGTGGCGGCTGCCATTGCAGTGTCCCAGCTGGTGTGAGTGGAGGTTGGAGGATAAAGCTAAATCTAGTAGATCTGGGTGTGATGAACATTGAAGCCATTAATAATTTAAATGGGAAGAGCGCTTACATCAGAAGGAGAAGGAAAAGAGGCTCCTGAGGCCATACAGCGGTGTCTGAGACCCCTTAAAAGGGAAAGCACACATTTGACCTATAGACTTTTATGGGTCAAATACAGAAGTTAGAGGTTTATGCATGTGAATGTTACTTAAAGTACAAGAGCACATTTCAATAAAGAACACTGGAATTAGACTTTTAATTACCGTATTTATCGGTGTATAACACGTACCCCAATTTTAGGAGGAAAGTTTAAGGAAAAAAACTTACATTTTAAATAAAGAACTTTGAAGCAAAATTAGGGTCACAGCTCATCAATGCACCCTGCTCAGTGCCCACCTGCAGCCTTTAAATTGACCAACAACGCAGCCTGTTCAGTGCCCATCTGCAGCCTATAAATTGACCAACAATGCAGCCTGTTAAGTGCCCATCTGCAGCCTCACCCTTCCCATCATTGCAGCCTCGCGAGTGTTGGATTATCCCTGCTGTCTCCAAGGGAAAAGGAGGAGCGAGCGCCGCTGAATTACACAGAGCCGCCATCTCCTGTGTACCCGGCCCTCCGTCACTCATAGCCACGCCTCCTGGCCCTGCTCATATGATAGACAGAACAGTGGCCCAATGCGGGGCCAGGAGGCGTGGCTGTGAGTGATGGAGCGTCAGGTACACAGGAGATCGTGGCTCTATGTACGGTAATTCAGCGGCGCTCGCTCCTCATTCCTCAGAGACAGCAGAGATCGGTGTATAACATGCACCCATGATTTTCCCCTGATTTTAGGGGGAAAAAAGTGCTTGTTATACGCTGATAAATACGGTATTTACTATAATTTGCGCAATCAAGTTTTTATTAACATTGAAGTCATATTGGTTTACCATTAATTTTCTCAAATAGTTTCTGTGATCATTTTAATGAATATATTATATGTATTTATGAAGTTATTGTAATTAGTTTCCAGCACACGGGTAATTTTTGCAGCAAATTGGTATTTATAGTAGCACTGCACTTTAAATTATGATGATGATGATGATGACCAGACAGTGAACAAATGGACCACCTTAGCATATTAAGAACATACATAAACTCTGCACTTGGTTCTGTCTTTAGGTAGGGTGGTCGTTTACAGGGTTCAGCAGCATACTGATTCTGATCTCTGATTTAATATATGCATTTTAAAGGCATGTACAGACAAACATCTGTGCAGGTTTGGCGATGCATAAAGCATCTGATGCTGGGCCCTTACAACCTATAAGTGCCTCAGCAGACACAATGCTTTGGCAGTTGATACACCACTGCTGTGAGGAGTAAATGAGGTTATGAGAAAGAAGGAGTTTCCCTTTCAAATGTTTTACTGCCCCCCCCCCCCCTCTGTTACCATCAGTGTGAAGAGGTTGCTATGAGGCAGTGTCAGCGGAGCTAGATGGCATTGGCGGCCTTTTTTGACAGCTGTCAGATCTGAGCTCCCTCCTATGCTGGCCAGGGAGTGAGAGTAGCCGATGCTTGGTATAGCCCGATGGTATCTCTTCCCTGATGGATCCACTGTTTTCATGCTGAACATCAAATATTGTATGTTACGTGTAAATTTACTTTTTTGTTTTAGTCAATAAATTTATATTACAATGCTAAGGAAGATCCTGCACTGCTGTTTCATTGTCTTTGAACTGCTTAGAAGAGGGAACTTCTGGAAGGAATTTAGAACGTTAATGCCGTGTACACACAACCAGTTTTGCCGTCGGAATAAACTCCGAAGGTTTCTCCAACGGAACCCCGACGGAATTCCATTCAAGCAGTCTTGCCTACACACGGCCAACCCAAAATCTGACCAAAGTCCGACCATCCAGAACGCGGTGACGTACAGCACATACGACGGGACTAAAAAAAGGAAGTTCAATAGCCAGTAGCCAATAGCTTCCGTCCCGTACTTGCTTCAGAGCATACGTCATTTTTGGTCCGTCGGAACAGCATACAGACGAGCGGTTTTCCCGATAGGAATTGGTTCTGTCGGAAATATTTAGAACATGTTCTATTTCTAAGTCCGTCAGAATTTTCGAAAGACAAAGTCCAATGAGCCACACACATGATCGGAATAGACGATGAAAAGCTTTTATCGGACTTTTTCTGTCGGACATTCCGTTCGTGTGTATGCGGCTTTAGTGTTTTGGGTATTTTGAAATCACGCCGGCAGTGTAGGGTCATGTTTAATCACCATAACAAATTTTACCAAAAATAAATAAATTTGAATCGGTTGATACTTTTACCCACCTTTATAAACTATACTTATTTCCATGCACTATATACTGTAAATCTGTTGTTCTAATGTTCCTTTAATTACATTTTTGCCCCCCTGCCTGTGTTCTAGAAGATTACCTACCTCAGGAATCAACACACTGGAGGAGACAAGTACAGCACCATAAGAAATGAGTGAAGGTAATGTCCTTTATAATGAGCCTTCAAAGAAAATAACCTTCCACACCAACCATGGTTGACATGTGTGGGAAAAATTCTTTACCTTTTTCATTTAATATAGATCAGCACTGGGGTTATAAGCATATAAAAGTCAAAATCAGAGGCGTAACTACAACCTTCAGGGTCCCAGTGCAAGAAACCATGAAGGGCCCCCCCGACCTCTGGTCCTGGGGTCCTTTATTACGGTCCCACAGTGGCCCCCTTCCTGCCATCGTAGCAGAAAGCCAGGGTCCAGTCACAAGTGCAACCTTTGTGACCCTGGTAGTTCAGCCTGCAAATCCTGCGCCCTCGGGCCGCAACGATTTGACACTATTCCCCACAGTCTCTCCTCTGTTTAGGACTCCTCATCAATGATCGTGTAAAGATGAGGACTTCATCCATGACTGTGTAAGGATGAAGTTCCCTCCCAGACTTCCTGGAATGTCTCCACACCCAGCTCTCCACTGTGGTACACTCACTGACCTTTCTCTGCCCCGAGTCCATGATGGAGAACTTAAAGTGTAAGTAAACCCCCCTATCATTTTCAGGAAAGGAAGCTGCCATCTTTGCCTCTGTTTAATCTACAACTGCAATGTTGCTGCACATGTGATCAGTTATGACACTGGCCATTGGTTGACACCAGCCATTCTTCCAGCCGACAACTCCTCCCAGTGGCCTGTTACCTCAGCTTATATGGAAGGCCTGCCCCCTGCCAATTCCAGTTGGGGATTGGTCAGGCTCCTCACATGAGCTGCCTGCCACTCCAGTTCTAGGCCCTTCCCCTCTTCCAGAATATTCTTTCATGGAAGCAGGGGAGGCTCCCAAGCACTGAAGCACAGGTGGTCACACCCACTTCTACGCTAACCACTCCCTGCCCCCAGGTCAAAACAAACAGGCCTAGCCTGAAGCATAGGCCTGCCTAAATTTACCTGTACTGACAGTTCCTTACCAAAAAAATCCTCTCTCTATCACCTGTACATGTGTAATGTGCAATATAGTGTATATAGCACAGGCGTGTGTAATGTACAATATAGTGTATATGTAGTGTGTAATGTACAATATAGTGTATATAGTGCAGGTGTGTGTAATGTGTAATATAGTGTATATAGTGCAGGTGTTTGTAATGTACAATGTATTGTATATAGTGCAGACGTGTGTAATGTACAATATAGTGTATATAGTGCAGGCGTGTGTAATGTACAATATAGTGTATATGTAGTGTGTAATGTTTGGTGGGGAGCCTCCCGGTGTAATTTTGGGGGGTGGAGGGAGGTCTCCTGGTGTAGTATGAGGGGGACAGGGGAGTCCTCCTGTAAGGCATTGGCTGAGGATAGTTAAGCTGTGCATGATACATGAGCCTAAGTACGTATGCATATTGTATGGGGGGAAGTGAGGACTGTATGTATGCATATTGTATGGGGGTGGGGGAGTGAGGACTGCATATATGGATGGTATATGGGGGGAGGGAAGGAATATATATATGGATGTTGTATTGGGGGCTGTATGTATATATGGATGGTATATAGGGGGAGGACTGTATATATGGATGGTATATTGGGGGACTTATATGTGGATGGTATATGGGAGTGACTGTATATATGAATGGTATATGGGGGGACTGTATATATGGATGGTGTATGATGGGGAGGATTGTATATATGGACGGTACATGGATGGTTTATGGGGGGGCTGTATATATGGATGGTATATGGGGGGGAGGACTGTATATATGTATGGTATATGGGGGAGATTGTATATATGGATGGTATATGGGGGGAGGACTGTATATATATGGATGGTACATGGATGGTGTATGGGGGGGGTGGTGAGAACTATATGTATGTATGTATGGTGTATGGGGGGGGGTGACTGAGAAGAACCCTTTGAAATCCTGACATACTAAGATCACAAAAACTCACTTTACAAGCTAGTCTGACACAGCGATCTCCGCACACTTTTCAAAAGAGCAGCAGGGAACGCAGGGGCTCTGCCTTCAACCTCACCTCTGTGTCCCTTCTTCAGCCAGCCAGAGGAGAGCACCCGGCAATATGGAGGCTCTGCCTCTGTGTCCCGTCTGCAGGACACTGAGCTGACGGAGGCACGGCGGTGCTGACACTGACAGTGCAGGGGGTAGATAGGGAGGCAGCAGGAGCAGATATCATTGTGGACCTGAACCCGGGACACGGCCAAGGTGGCACAGCTTAGGGACAGGGAGCCACCGGCAGGTCTGAATAATGTGCCTGGGTCTCAGGCGGGCAGAGACCCGGACACATGTTTCAAAACCCGTACTGTCCGGGTGAATCTCGGACAGGTGGCATCCCTAGTCTCCTTCCCCTGCAAGTGCCGAGCATTCAGAGTCAGTACAAACCTTACATCAGCATGTTCGTTCCCATTGATGCTGTGTCCATTCTCCCCCTCTCCTCCTCCTGTCTGAGACATCCGAGCCGAGGCGGAGGGGAAGGGGGTTTTAGTCTGTGTGTGAGGCAGGACGAAGGAGAGATGCAGCTGCCATACAGAGTAATCATAGCATGTGGGACCTGAAACTTCTCACACAAGCTGGGAGCCAGTCACTGGAGCCAAGTACCGGAAGTCATTACCAGCGGTGTTAGAGCTCACCCTCCTTGCGGCCGTTACATCAGGTGCCGGACCGGAAGTCTTTCGTGCTTGTTTGGGGGCCCCTCCACAGTGGCAGAACGTCAGGGCCCAGTCGCAAGTGCGACTGTTACGACCCTGGTAGTTTCACCACTGGTCAAAATTATATAATTACATACAAAGACAAAACACAACTGCATACATTTTCTCTAGGTGTGGGCAATATATAAGAGAAAATAGAGATACAGTAATTTATATACAATATTATGCAATTAAGTACCTAACACAGACAACTCTAATGAGACATTTTAATGAAGTGACCCATGTGATTTTAAAGGGGCATCAAATATATTGAAAATGTAATTGAAACTAGTAACATGATCAGGACTAATGGGTCAAGTCTGAAGTTAAGCTAACAGAAAAATGGTATTTGTAGTAGAAAATCAATCCAATGCTGTTTACCTTCTCAAATGCTATTTAATTCATTTTTAACTACTTCAGATACGCGCTATAGCCGAATGACGGCTACAGCGTGGATCTACTTTGCCGGGACTACGTCTATTGACGTCCTCCCCTTTCCTCGCTCCCCGCACGCTCTTGTGAGCACGCATCGGGGAAAATCCGTGTTGGCCGTGTCCCTTGGACACAGCCAATCACAGATCTCTGTAAATGGCCAATCACAGCCGCCGTTTACAGCGCGATCGGCATGGCCAATGAGAGATTATCTCAAATGTAAACATGAGATCATCACAATTTAAAATAGTGCACAGGGCTTACTTTACCCCACACAGACTTCATCTGATGAACCCTGCTCACTCTCCCGAGTGTTGGAGATGTGGCATTACCCCAGGAGACTTCTCTCTCACATTTTTTGGCACTGCCCAAAGATACAACAATTTTGGGGGGAGGTGCTTGCTCTAACGAATAAAGTCGCATCGACTAACTTACCACTGTCAATGGAAATTGGCCTAATAGAAAACCTTGTTCCCACAATAGATAAACGCACGATGATTGGGTTGTTATTATTTTATGCTAGGAAAATCATTGCACTGCAGTGGAAAAAATCTAATCCCCCTTCAAGTGCTCAGTGGAAACGTCTGGTCAATGACAGTCTTCCGCTATACAAAGATACCTATGCTAACAGAGGTTGCCCGTTGAAATTTGATAAAGTCTGGTGTAAGTGGATGGAGGAATTGAATATCGCCCAGTGAATATCGATTGGTTAGAGATACTTTGGTATAGGGTTAATAAATATACATAGCTCTTAGATACACATAATTTGCCCTGTAGGCCCCTTTTTGACTAATAACCTAACTGAATACTACCTCTAGTAGGAGGACAGTGATATATATACCCTGTCTATGCGTTATGGTTAGTAACTCATTCTGAATACTGAATGTATAATTTCGGCTGTTATACTTGTACAATATAAGCAACCAAGTTATATGTGTTTTGTGTGTTTTAAAATTGAATAAAAATAAATAAAAAAAAAACAAAACAAAACATGAGATCATCTCTCATTGCCGGCTCTCCCTCCTCACACAGAAACCGAGTGTGAGGAGGGAGAGCTTCTGTGAAGAATCGTGAGTGATTTTACAGTAAAAAAAACACACAGTGTGCCCATTCAGTACCACAGTGACAATTAGCATCTATAGCTAGTGCCATCTGTGCCCACCTGTGTGCATCAGTGCCCACCTGTGTATCTGTGCCATCAGTGCCCATCTGTGCTCATCTGTGCCACCTTATCAGTGCCCATCTGTGCCACCTCATCAGTGCCCATCTGTGCCAATCAGTGCACATCTGTGCCGCCTCATCAGTGCCCATCTGTGCCGCCTTATCAATGCACATCTGTGCCGCCTCATTAGTGCACATCTGTGCAATCAATCAGTGCACATCTGTGCCAACTCATCCGTGCACATCTGTGCCACCTCATCAGTGCCCATCTGTGCCATCTCAGTGCCACCTCATTAGTGCATATCTGTGCCGACTCATTAGTGCATATCTGTGCAATCAATCAGTGCACATCTGTGCTGCTTCATCAGTGCCCATCTGTGCCACCTCATCAGTGCATATCTGTGCCACCTCATCAGTGCCCATCTGTGCAATCAATCAGTGCACATCTGTGCCGCCTCATCAGTGCACATCTGTGTGGTCAGTGCCCATCTGTGCCGCCTCATCAGTTCACATCTGTGCCATCAATCAGCGCACATCTGTGCTCATCAGTGCCCATCAGTGCAGGCTTAGCACACACCCGTGCAGTCTCATCATCACCAGCAACCATGTCCAAAAGAAGCTTTTCCACCAAGGAGGCATACCAAATACTTTCCATGGCTGACAAGAGCAACAAGGAGCTCTCTTTTTGGGATTCCCTTTCAAATTCGGATTCTGAGTCTGAGGTAAATTATGAGTCAGTCCTCAGTAGTGGAACACTGACAGACTCAGAGGAGGAAGATATTCGGCCTGCCAAACAAAGGCGTTCTGGTGAGGAGGCAGAGGCATCCACCAGCACCGCAGTGGCATCCACCAGCACCGCAGTGCCATCCACCAGCACTGCAGTACCTCGGCAAGAAAGGCCAAGTACCAGTGGGGTGTCACCTCAGCCCCAAAGGGTTAGGACTCATGCCAGCCTTCCCTAGAACCAGATATCTAATGATCATGAGGTTCCTACATTTCAGTGATAATACCCAGTGCCCTCCCAGAAATGACCCAAATTTTGACAGGCTTTACAAAATTCGGCCAATACTAAATTATTTTTCAGAAATATTCCCCCAGTTGTTTACCCCGGACCACATATGTGTGGATGAGTCCCTTGTCAAATTTAGCAGCAGGCTTAAAATTAAGCAATTTATCTCCAGCAAAAGGGCCTGCTATGGGGTGAAGGTGTACAAATTATGTGACCAAGCCACAGGGTACACATATGCCTTCATAGTGTACAAAGGGAAGGACACCCAGCTGCAGCCCCCTAATTGCCCGGACTTCTTGGGATCCAGCAGGAAAGTTGTTTGGGACCTCATATACCCCCTACTCGACAAAGGATAGCACTTGTACATAGACAACTTCTACACAAGTCTGCCCCTGTTCTACAACCTTCACCGGAAAAAGACGCCAGCATGTGGCACCGTAAGAAAGAACCGAAAGGGCTTTCCTCAAAGACTTGTCAATATGAAGTTGAGAAGAGGAGAGACGGCAAGTCTGCGAAACAAGGAGATTCTGACTAACTAACTAAATTAACATGCATCCATGAATACAATTTGTTTATGGGGGGAGTCGACTTTAACGACCAAATGCTCGAACCATACCTTGCCACAAGACGGACATACCATTGGTGTAAAAAATTAGCTTTTTTTTTTTTTTTCAATTGGCCATATACAATTCCTATGTCATTTACCGCAACTCCACCCAAAACCCCCAACCCTTCCTTAGCTACCAGGAGGAAATTTATACTTGCCTTATATTCCCGAACGGCCCACCAGAAAACGACTCTCCGAACGCCACTTTCCCGATAAAATCCGTCCCAAAACCAACAGGCCAAAGACATCAAAAAGATGTAGGGCGTGTACCAGTAGAGGAGTCAGAAGAGACACATCTTATTATTGTCCCCATTGTCCTTCCCAACCAGGCCTCTGCACAGGTGACTGTTTTCTCCGTTACCATACTTCAGTAAATTATTAGTGAAGTATGGTAAACGTAAGCCTCAGTTCCTGCCATTTACCCTCACACCCCTTATGCCACTGCCTGCTCTGTAACTGACCCTGGCTTGTTATTCGACCACGCTTCTGCCTGCCGATTCTGTACATACCTCTGCCTGATCTGGAACTGACCCTGGACTGTCATTCGACCATGTTTCTGCCTATCGCTTCTGTACATATCTCTGCCTTATCTGGAACTGACCCTGGACTGTTATTCGACCACGCTTCTGCCAAATGATTCTGTACATACCTCTGCCTATTCTGGAACTGACCTTGGACTGTTTGACCATGTTACTTGCCTGCCTCTTAGACTGACCTTGTACCCTGCAACTGGACTAGTGGGATTCAACACAGGGGTCTCACATATATGAGGGGCTCCAGAATAGTTTTTCTGGATGGAGAAAACATTTTTTTTTGTTTTCTCATTCCTAGATTAGGGTCTGGAGAATCAGAGGCTTCAAAGAGATTTGGGTGGGAGAAACCTCTACCCCTGTCCCCATTCTGTCCTAAATGAGGCCCTACTTCTGCCTGCTGCCTGTAGGACTTACTGCCATCATGCCTCTGCCTGTCGCACTGACCACAGCACATGGACCATGTTAGATAAATCAGTGAAAGCATGTGAAATCAGCATGTTCCTGCCTACTACCAGGACCAATATTTTTGGCACTGCTGACAATATCTCCGCCTGTACTGACCATGGACTGTATATGGACAGTATCCCTGCCTGCTGCCTGAACAATTGTGTTCGCTGTTGCTGACCAAGTCCCTGCCTGCTGCCTGGACCAGTACTATCCTCCTGTGGACAACTGCGCTACTAAAACCACATGTAATCTTTTGTTTACCCTCAGCATAATGTATTTTGGGGTGTAATTCTTGGTATGTGCATGCTATGTGTCCCTGGAACACTTGACGGTGTTCCTTGCATGTTGGATCTCTGTATGTTGCCAGGCTGTGTAAAAGTCTCACACATTTGGTATACTCAGAAGGAGTGGCAGAATGTATTTTGGGGTGTAATTTTTGCTATGTAAATGCTATATGTTGGAAATATCTTATAATTGGACAACTTTGTAAAAAAAATGTGGTTTCATTTTTTTCCACATATTCCAAAAACTTCTGGAAAAAAATGAACCTTTCAAAAGACTCATTATGCCTCATAGATTATATGCTGGGGTGTTAGCTTTACAAAATGGGGTCATTTTGTGGGCGTTTCCATTGTCCTGGTGCTCCAGGGCCTTCAAAAGTGTAATAGGTGGTTGAGAAATGAAATTGTGTAATATATACTCCTAGAACACCTGAAGGTGCTACTTCAATGTTAGGCCTCTATATGTGGCTAGGCTATGTAAAAGTCTCACACATGTGGTATTGTTATACTCGGGAGGAGTAGCAGAATGTATTTCAGGGTGTTATTTTTACTATGTAAATGCTATGTGTTGGAAATATCTTATAAACGGACAACTTTGTGTAAAAAAAAAAAAAAAATGCGTTTTCATTTTTTTGCACATTTTCCAAAAACTTCTGGAAAAAAATGTACCATTCAAAAGACTCATCAAGCCTCATAGATTATACGTTGGAGTGTTAGCTTTCCAAAATGGGGTCATATTGTGGGCATTTCTATTGTCCTGGTGCTCTAGGGCCTTCATAAGTGAAATAGGTAGTCTCTGTATGTGGCCAGGTAGTGAAAAAGTCCCACACATGGTATCGTAATACTCAGGAGGAGTAGCAGAATGTATTTTGGGGTGTCATTTGTGGTATGCACACTCCATGTGAGAGAAATAAGCTATTACAATGACAATTTTGTGAAAAAAAATAAACAATAAAATAAAATCTTAATTTTGCAAAGAATTGTGGGAAACAATGACAACTTCAAATAACTCACCATGCCTCTTACTAAATACCTTGGAATGTCTACTTTACAAAAAGGGGTCATTTGGGGGGGCATTTGTACCTTCCTGGCTTGTAAGGGTCTCAAGAAATTAGATAGGCCGCCAGTACATCAGATGTGATCATTTTTTTTATGATTTGCACCATAGCTTGTAGACTCTATAACTTTCACACAGACCACATAATATCCACTAATTTTGGTTATTTTTACCAAAGATATGTAGCAGTGTAAATTGTGGCCAACATTTATGAAGAAAAGTTGCTAATTTGCAAAATTTTATCACAGAAACAAAGAAAAATGCGTTTATTTTTCTAAATTTTCAGTCTTCTTTAATTTATAGCGCAAAAAATAAAAAACTCAGAGGTGATCAAATACCACCAAATTAAAGCTCTATTTGCATGGAAAAAAGGACAGAAAAATCATTTGGGTACAGTGTTGCATGACTGAGTAATTGTCATTCAAAGTGTGAGAGCACTGAAAGCTGAAAATTGGTCAGGAGGGGGGTTTAAGTGCCCAGTAAGTAAGTGGTTAATATTCAAAGCACACTCACCCATCCATATCTCCATGCTTTATTTTGATGAGAAATCACTTTGAAAAACACCCCCATAGCATTTCTGACTGTGGCCATCTTGCATACAGGCAGATTATTAATATATCTATTACTTCCTGAAAACCATCTGCCCTTAGCTTGGGCATGCAGGCAAAAAGGTGAGGTTAGCTGGAAAAAAACCTCCTCCTCTCCTAAAGACTCCTAGGATGTATGACATCATTTGCCAAATCAGGAAGTAACCGAAGAAATGTTAAAGTTTGAAACAAGTAAATATAATATTTACTAAGCGGTATAAGGTTTAAAAATTGTCAATGTTGATTGAAAGTGTGACGTTCTGCTTTAAAATAAATGATGGGAGTGATGGTATTTTGTCTACTTATTTGTCTAAGTTATTATATAAGATTATATGTTTTATATATTTTAAATATGCACAAAGAATATACTGTAGGTGATGCGGAGAGATTTTGTACAGATGTCCAGAGCACCAGGGTTTAAAAGATGGCATGTGTCATAAAATTCCTGTTGGCACACAAATCTGTGTATGTGCATGCTTCCGACATGGCTTTGTATTAAGGGTTGCAGCCGGGGGGGGCGTGGCCGGGATGTGAGACAGATGTGGGATCTCAGAGCTCTGTGCCGATCCGACTCAAACAGCCTGATTATGGGCACCTACATGCCCACAAAGCACACGGCAGCTCCCGCAGGCATTCAGGACCCTCCCGCAGTGGTGATCATGTCAGCTAAAGGCCTAGGTGGGCCACACAAGGACCCAAAAACACAGCGCGATGTGAAGGGGCGAAAAGCAAGCTCCCCAGGCGCCATAACGGCCTCCACTTCCGGTGTACGAAGTGGGCTGGAGACAGTGCAGAGTCCAGGAATGTCTGCATATCCCCCAAGCATGTCGGTATCCCCCTCTACTGCACACGAGGCTGCTCCCCCTGCTGCAGCGCTTGAGACAGCACCAGAGAAAATTACTAAACCAATTCTGGATGCTATTGAAGGTTTTAAATCCATGATGATGGTCCGCATCGATCACCTGGTGTCATAGTGCACCCTGATATGCCATGATCTAGATAAAATGAGGGGAAAGATCACTGAAGTGGAGGACAGGATTGGCACGGTGGAAGATCAGCAAGGCTCGCACACCACACAAATCGCAGAGCTGCAATCGCTGGTGAGTTCCCTGGCACATAAAATGGATGACGCCGAGAACAGGCAGAGGTGAAATAACATCCATGTGGTAGGCCTTCCGGAAGGCGCTGAAGGCCAGAAAACTGCCATGTTTGCTGAAAACCTGTTCAAACAATTGCTGAATCTACCAAATATGCCGCCCACATACGTGGTTGAGAGGGCACACAGGGTACCAACGGGGAAACGCCCGGAGGCTGCGCCACCCAAACCGTTCCTGGTGCGATTTCTGAACTTCCGAGATAGGGACATGATCCTGACAGAGGCACGTAAGCATCCTGAACTACCCTATGAAAACACCAAGTTGATGCTGTTCCCGGACTTCTGGGCTAAGGTCCAGAAACGTTGCAGATCCTTCGACGAGGTGAGACGCCGTCTCCGGGAAAAGAATATCAAATACGGTATATTCTATCCCAGCCGGCTGAGGATCCCCTACAAAGGCACGGCCCGATTCTTTGATACGCCTGGAAAGGCCAATGAGTGGATTGACACCCTGTGAAACATTAAGATTCCAATATTTTCAGCCAGTTTTGGGGACTTGTTATTTACTGGGAAGGGGGGGGGGGTGGCCTGCATCAAGGGGGCCATGTTTACATCCTAATATTCTGATGTATTCATTCATATTGACTCCCTGGCACCGCAATGCTGGCAGGGCTAGGACTCCCTAGAGGACGCCTGCATTTCCTTTTCATATCCCTGCTAGTGGTGCTCCTACATAGGGTGTATACAGACAGTGACACTCCCGACAATATGTAGGCTGTGGGTTGGTCATTGCTCGGACAGGAGTTCACACGAGAACAGATTTTTCTCTTCCTATTTTTGGACTCAGCAGCAGGGAGTTTTGTGGGATTGGGGACTTTTTTGTATTTGAATGTGCAATGTGCCATAATCCACCCTTGGCCAGCTGAGATCTATACAATGGATGAGACTCTCAGGGGTCACTGGTCACTAGCATTAATAGAAAAGATATGTCCTTTTTTGTATCATTTGTTTAAGGTATAGCCATGGCTGGAACAGTAATCGATTTGTTGTCTTGGAACGTTAGAGGCCTTAACAATAAATTCCGTCGTGCCCTCCTAATGTTCCAATACTTAAAACCTCTTAAACCGCACATCGTCTTCTTACAGGAGACTCATTTAGATGGTAACAGGATGTTGACTATGCGGATCCAACGTGTTGTACATGCTACATACTCCACGTATGCCAGGGGGGTAACTATTCTGATCAGTAAAACAGTTCCATGCACTGTTCAACAAGTTATCACAGATCCAGGGGGCCTGTACGCAATTGTTGTAGCTGACATTTACATGCATAGGATGTTGTTACTAAATGTATATGTTCCACCGCCATTTCAGGTTCAAGTGCTGTATGACCTGTTGGGTAAGTTGGCTCCCTTTCTACATCTGCCTCTCATTGTGGCTGGTGATTTTAATGCTATTTTAAATCCTACTCTAGATTCCTCTAACACCAGGAGGGCCGCGTTTGTAGAATTTTCAGCCTGGGCTGAGACGGATGCTCTCACGGAGTTATGGAGATTGAAAAATCCCACTACAAAAAGTTTTTCACACTTATCCAAAACACATAGGTCATCCTCAAGGATTGATTTGGCGTTCGCAAACGCTTCAATGCTGCAGTTGGTGAGGGGAGCTAACTATCTTAGCAGGGGGCCTGTTGGATCATACACCCTTACGGTTGAATGCTGGCTTGCCTTTACAGGTGAGAGGGGGTGCGTGGCGGTCAAGTCCGGGATGGTTGGCTCCCAGGTGGCACCAGTTTTTTCTGCTTACTGGGAGGACAACATGCAGTCGGCCACCTTGGCTGTAGTCTGGGATGCCTTCAAGGCGTGTATAAGAGGACAATATATTTCAGCAATCAAGCAGGCACGCAAACAATTTAACGCTGAGTCGCAGGAATTGAAGGAAAAAGAGAGGATGTGTGAGCTGACACATGCAGCTAATCAGTCAGACGTCACTTACACTGAACTGCTTGAGGCTCGGCGTCTCCTGGCATTACATTTCACCAAGCTAACACACACTTCTTAGGAGAAGAGGGCAGAGTCCCTCTTCAAGCAAGTAGATGAAAATGGAAAACTCCTAGCTATGTTGGTCGTGAAACAGAGAGTCCAGACCAATATCCCTTGTATTACCAATTTTCAGGGAACTCTGTTGTCAGACCCAAATGATATTCTAAACACCTTTGTAGACTACTATAGCACACTCTACACACCTATACCAGTATATAACAAACAGGATCTTGAATTCCTGCTCACCTCCATACGCATTCCAAAATTATCAAAGGGGGATAAAAATAGCCTAGAGGTAGAGATCACCGAAAAAGAAATTGAAACTGCTATCAGATCATTCCCACTGCATAAGTCACCGGGGCCAGATGGATTTTGCATAGAATGGTATAGGTTACACTTAGAGACTCTTGGTCCAAGACTTGAGAACTTCCTCCAATATTGCCTTGAAAACAATATTTTACCAGATTCTCTCATTGAGGCTCAGGTGGTCCTGCTGCCCAAACCGGGCAAGGACCCTCTGAGCTGTTCCTCATACAGACCCATAGCTCTCCTTAAGCAGGACCTTAAGATTCTCACAAAAATACTAGCCACTAGATTATTGAAAGTGATCACCACGTTGGTAGATATAGATCAAACAGGCTTTATCCCCCAGAAATCCCCCGACACCAATCTCCGCAGGCTGTTTGAGCACTTACAGATCAATGATACTAACCCTGGGGCCAGAGTGATAGCGTCCTTAGACATGGCCAAAGCCTTTGATTCTGTGGACTGGCATTATATGACCACGATGTTGCGGCATATGGGATTTGGAGATATTTTCCTTACCTGGATTTCCCAAGGCGACCATTAAGATAGGCACATCAATCTCCACACAGTTTTCGGTGGGTAGGGGAACACGACAGGGGTGCCCACTCTCCCTGGCTTTATTTGCCCTGGCCATAGAACCTATAGCTATTGCTCTAAGAGCACCCACAGAGGTGAAGGCCCTTGAAATAGGAGGCATTCGTGAATGCACTGCCTTGTACGCGGATGACATACTTCTTTTTATAGGGGATCCAGGACCTTCTTTGGAAGCAGCATTTGAAATCCTAGGCACCTTTGCAAAGTTTTCGGGCTTACAAGTTAATTGGGAGAAGTCCAATGTCATGGCCATTGATGATGGAGCTCAGGCACAGGCATCACCCTTGGTCCCTATAGCTTGGGTTTTGGAATTCAAATATTTGGGTGTTTGTGTTACCCCCAAAGTTAGGGGCTACCTATCACTAAATCTAATGCCATTGCTCACAAAGGTTAAGACACAGTTGGATGCCTGGAAACATTTACCACTTTCCCTAATCGGTAGGGTAAATCTCCTTAAAATGAAGATACCAGTTTTCTTATATTTTTTGCGCAATTCTCCAATATGGGTCCCATGCTCGTTCTTTAAGCACGCAAATAGCCTGTTCAGCTCTTTCCTGTGGTGCGCGGGTCATCCTAGAATAGGTCTCTGTACATTACAGGAACCCTATGGTCAGGGAGGATTAGCTCTCCCTTATCTGTTTAAGTATTTTATTGCAGGGCAAATGGTGTTTGCCCACCGCTGGCTGGTAAGGGATGATAGTGATGCAGCGACAGTACTGGAGGCGGGATCCTATGAGAGTCTTTACTATTTGGTACACAGAGGACTACAGGTGTCGGCACCTTTGACTGGTTCCATGCGTGTTACTATTCGCGCGTGGGACAGAGCAAGGGTACTCATGCACGCTGATTCAGAGACCTGGTCGCCGGACACTACTTTATGGTTCGATCCCAGATTTTACCATTTTAATGATGTTCCAGACTCGATATTATGGGTCCGAGTAGGTTTTAAACAATTGAAGAACATAGTGAGAGGGGGGAGATTGCTTACCTTTGATCAATTAAAAGATAGACATGACCTCCCAAACTTGTATTTTTTCTGTTATCTGCAGCTCCAGTACACATTCACCGCACAGTATGGTGCAGGCTCGGGGAAACTTCACACTTCACCCCTGGATCAATTACTTTGTGACGAATCCATGCGAAAAACGCTGCCAGAAACCTATAAAGAGCTGTTTGTAGACAGGCCCCAGACACTTGGAAAGTGTAGGGATAAATGGAGCTCACTGGTCCCCAATTTTCAAGGGGACGACTGAGACGATATGTGGGATCAACCGTTTCGGGTTCTGGTGTTGGCGTGTGATCGATATATCCAATTTAAAATACTCCATAGGGTATACTAAACTCCAGCAAGAATAGCCAGCATATATGGTTCGGATGACGCAAATTGCTGGCGGTGTACTACCGCCATGGCGGATTTCGACCACATATTCTGGCATTGTCAATCAATACAGGAATTTTGGACGGGGGTTACGAGAACCATTCAGGGACTAATCTCACTACCTGTCCCCGTAACAATATCAGTGTGCCTGCTTGGTCTGGTGGAGGAGGTGGCGCCGCTTAGGGCGCAGAGAACTGTGCTTTCCCTCACTCTATTCTATGCACGCAAAGCTATACTATTATGCTGGAAAAAGCCTGAAGCCCCATCCCTAGCCTACTGGAAGGGCCTGGTGAATAAGGCACTGCCCTTCTATAAAGCCACGTAATTGAGTATAGGTTGCCCCAAAAAGTTTGAGAAGATATGGCAATGCTGGCTCTCATCAGATGACACGCTGTAATGGAAGGGTTTAAGTAATATGTAAACAGAATCTCCATTAGTGGAGTAACCTGGCATGCCTAGCAACGACCAAGTGATCTAGCTCACTGCTCTATATCTCATTAGTCTATACTGCCTTAACAGATGTAAAAATGCTGGAAGGGTAATACATACTGTTTAACTGCCTGTAATTTTTGGGACATTGCACAACAGGGATGGGGGGGGGGGGGGGGGGGTTGGGGTTGCATTTTGTGTATTGTTTATAAAATTGAATAAAAATATTTTTTCAAAAAAAAAGGTTGCAGCCAGGCATGTGCTAAGGCTCAGCCTGACTCTTGATCATTGTTGACTGGTCCTCTGCTGTTCCTGTGTTTCTTGACCTGCCTTGTGCTTGTAAATGGTCTACTGCTACTGACTTAGCTTGCTTCTAACCTGTTCTTGTAATGTCCTATGCCAATAGCACAGCCAGGCCTTTTCTTCCTTTACTGATTTCAGCTGATCTTGATCCTGCTTTTGATTTGGTACTCTGTTCTGTACTCAATACCAACTGCCCAGTGACCCCTAGATTTGTTACCTCACTGTCTGCCCACTGATTGCAGCCTTTCTGAGTATCTTGTTCTGTCTTCAATGTGGTACCCTGATGCTGATTTGCTGGTGGTTTTAATCTCCGCTACTAGCCATCATGCTGTGGATTTGGGGCTTAGTTTTAACCTCTACTAGTGATCTTTATTGCTGTTTAGCTGGCACAAGCATATCACACACAGGTGCTCCACACCTTACTTTGCTGGCTACACAACTTGCTGATTTTGCTGTGCTGCAAGTTCCAGTCGCCTCAAGCAACTCATTTAGGCACCTTTGCACCACCTGTTGCTCTTCTAGGGGGGAAAGGAAAGGAAAGGAAAGGAAAGGAAAGGAAAGGAAAGGAAAGGAAAGGAAAGGAAAGGAAAGGAAAGGAAAGGAAAGGAAAGGAAAGGAAAGGAAAGGAAAGGAAAGGAAAGGAATTCATTCCTGGACAACAAACAGATTGGTCTGTTGTTTGTCCAACAAAAACAATAAAACGAGGCATAAATGCATGGGTTCTAGACTGTCTGATTTTGTTGAAGAGAAAAAAAGGGGATAGAGACTCAGGCACAAGCAATTTTTCCCCTGAGCCTAGTAATAAAGAAATATGAAGAACTTGCTAGTCAGGAAAGCAGTGAATTCGAAATGTCGGTTTAGAATATCAACTTGCTGGAACAAAATACACATTTCTTCTTATTTTAATATGGTGCATGAGTTGTTTGGGTGGCTGTCTCTCTGATACACCACTGAAAAATATTTTTATAAATTCTTTATTTTTACATATTATATGTTACAGTCCACAAAGAGCTTTTAACATATTCTTCAGATCTTCTCTAATCACTTGTCACATTCCCATATTTCCAAATTATAACAACATTATTCATTTCATAATCAATACAGCTCAATCTTATCTACTCAATAAGCACATATAATTTCCTTTTCTCTTTTCCTAACCCTAACCCCTACCCCCACCCTCTAAAGCCCCAACAAAAGAAAAAGAAAAAAAGGGGGCACCCCCTCCCCCTCCCATCCGATCGTACATGACCTATCTCTCATGTTCTCCACTTCTAAAAGCTAGGTAGGGAGCCCATATCTTCCAATATTTTTCATCCTGTTCTTTCAACATCAATGTCAGATTCTCCATTTGTTGGATTTCAGTTATTCTAGCCAACCACTGTACTCTAGACGGCGGAACTGTGCTTTTCCACAATGCCGGAATACAGGCCCTCGCTGCCGTGAGAAGGTGTTTGAGCAGGGAGTTTTTATATTTTTCCACCGACATGGGGACATCATTTAATAAGAATGCTGCCGGATTTTCTCCAAGAGACACACCTGTAATATCCTTAACCGTTTCCTCGACCATTTTCCAGAATTCCCTAATCTTCTCACATTCCCAAAAAATGTGCAACATCGTGCCCTCTGACTTCCCACAGCGCCAACATACATTTGAAACCTGTGGAAATATTTTATGTAGCACGGATGGTGTTCTATACCATCAGGTGAGGATTTTATATCCTCCCTCCTGGTACCTACTTGCGACTGATGTTTTATGGATAGATTTTACATTTTTTTCCTTCTCCTTTTTGGGAGACACAGGGAGATTCAGGCACAAGCAATGTTTCCCCTGAGGCTAGTAATAAAGAAATATGAAGAACTTGCTAGTTGGGAAAGCAGTGAATTTGAAATGTCGGTTTAGAAAATCAACCTGCTGGAACAAAATACACATCTCTTCTTATTTTAATATGGTGCATGAGTTGTTTGGGTGGCTGTCTCTCTGATACACCACTGAAAAATATTTTTGAGCATGACCTGAAAGATATACACTCGATCAGTGTCTGCTTTGATCATAGGTTCAGTTCAACGCACGGGGTAGTTCCAACAACAGACTATGCCTTAAACTTTCTCCAGAGTTCTTTATTAAAGCAGTCACTAGAGTTTTATATTTTTTACCTACATCTGCCCCTCTGCCTCTCTCTCACACATTAACTTAGCCTCAACCTGCAGCTTCTTTATGTGTGGCGCTATGGCTGTGAGCACTTATGTCACTGAGAATACTACATGTAAATGAACAGATGTAAATAAAAATGGCAACCACTGAGCTGTTCAAAACTTGTGATATAGGGTTTTGTCTGATGAAAGAAATGAGACGCTGTAGGAGCTTGTAAGGCAGCATTGGGGTACCTGCTGGGAGGGGAAAACAAACCTATTATTTGACACATATGGTCACATCCAGGTTTGCTCCTCCCTAATTGTGACTGCCATGGGGACCAGGTTTCATCCATTTGTGCAAGTACAACTGAGAGGTCAGGTAGAAGACAATAAAAGGAAAGGAAAGCTGGCAGATGATGTAAAGTCCAGAACTGAAGGAGTGAACCCAATGGGAATACAACATGGTATTTTAACCTGGGCTCAGCTATTTCATAGTATGCCCTATGCTTCTAGGGGTTTGTTATTTCACCAAAGGAACAAAGCATAAATCTTACAGTTTTTTAACCTGCTTCACTATTACTGTATTAAAGATTTTTAAGAGCACAAAAAAATAGAATTACAAATACAATTGTAAGTACTGAAATTGAATAGTCTAACAATGCAAGCTTTTGAAATCTAATTGGTATGTTTGTCAGATTTGATACAATACTAAATGCGAGCACTGCACACCACAAAACAAGTAATCAATATTTTACACAATGGTATTTAAAAATGAAGAAAAATATTCAAGCACACAAGTCTTTTTTCTTCCACACCTAATGATAAATTCTGTTTTGCTCACTATGCCACACTGGTTCCACCAAAAACATGCTGTGTTGTGGGGGATGCAGCTGATGCCTTTGACAAACATACTCACAGCTGCTCTTTAACAGTCACGGGTTAGTGACTAGTTAATGTGGCTTGTAAACAGTCACATTTGTAAAAATACCAAATCAAAATATCAGGTCTAGTACTCATATGGTGAAAAGGCTGAAACAGCCAACAACTAGTTTGAATGGAGTAGTCATGTATTGTAAATACTGCAATATAAGCTAATAACAGTCTACAATATAAACCTGGAACAAATATTACAGTAATTAAAATGTACACTCTTCTTCTAGGTCATAATAATGTTACAGTTATGTATACACGATAAACTTCATGCCAAAAATCAGTAAGGCCTATGGAAAATATTTTCCATTCGGTTTTTGTGCATGTCACTGCCCGTGTCTTCTTCATTAAAGCACAATTCCAGGCAAAACTTTATTATTGTTGCACAAATATACTTATGTATCTCACAAACCTTCCTTTATTGCGTAATCCACTGCCTCAGTCTACCGAAAGAACTGTTGGGTGTATGGGTGACAATGATTTAGGATGCCTGCCACATTTGCAAACCAAATTGCCACCCTTCCCGTGAAGCCATAATTAACTACAGAATCATTCAAGGAATTAAAGAGAATGACTACTCTAGATAAGCCACACAAAAAATCCTTTAACCTGTTAATGCTTGGCTAAAAACCTAATGGAACCCTTTAAATATAAGTCTGCCTTTTTATGGTTACATAATTGCAGCCTGTCAGTCTCCCTTGGGATATACGTATAAGGCAGTGGGTGGAATGATAGGCAGGGAGATATGCCACAGAGACACCCCTGAGGGAACTCAAGTCAGAATGAACAAAGAGTCAGGAAATCCAGAATTAGTGATTTTTACCTGAGTTGGGGTTCCAACTGTATAGAAAGTTAAGTTCTATTATGGAGAAAAGGAGCTAGAATAGTTGGGATTCCAAACAAGGAAAAAAGGTAACTCCAAATGTGTCATGTGGAGAATTATGTATAATTCTATTGGAAGAGGTTACCCTAAAGTTAACACTAGAATAGTGACTTTCAACAGTAATGTGATTATTCTTATTTTAAGATGTTTTTCAACTTCTTATTTGAAGTAAAGTTGAAGTTCATTTTACAATACAAAGACTTGTCTGGACATTGTGTTATTGTGCAAAGTTATTCACTATGGGATACAGTGTATTGACGGGGATGTAAAGCAGAGTAAGGACTCTGGTGTTGCTTGAGATGGCATACTGACGGTCAAATTTTGTCCACTGTGGTGATGGTGGGCGATGCCTTGCTATGGTTTGTGGAAATTTAGTTGAATTGGGTTTAATTTCCAATGTGTCTGTGCCTGTTCCTGAAAAAATAAGTGGCTTGTCTAGGGTAAGAAGGTTTCTGAACTAATACTGCATCTAAATGTGTTTCCCCAAATGTAATGAATAGCACCCCTAGTTATCAAGGCTTCACAAAGGGGGCACACCCCCAAAACATATTGCCTTAGAAACCAGGAACTTAGAGAAAGATATACACACACACAAAGCAGACTCCCACAGCCTCAAGTGAGCTCCAGTGTGAGGCCGGCTGCAAGTGCGGTTTCATCCATTACAGCCACTTGGCTGAACAGCTGTGCACAGCCAAGCCAGGTAAAGCTTTCCTGCAGCTATTGCAGCTCACCGCAACTCTGGCTTTCACTCTGAATTGCATGGCTGTTCAACAAAGTGCCTGTGAGTGCATTTTATGTAGTTTATAGTGATATATTTTTTTATTTCTCTCTTCTTTTCTCCTGAAGTAAACAAAAAGCTTTTATCTCCACAAACCCTGAAACCCCTTACAATATGTAGGTGAAAAACCTAGGTGAGACATATGCACCATCCACAGTCCTGACAGTCAGTGCCTCACTTTTTTTCTGTCGTACGAGAATTTTCGTACTTTAGTAACCTATTCGCATTCGATATGAGACTAGCATACAAAAAAAAAAACAGGTGGATCATTCGTCCAATAATCTCATTGTGTGTACTAGGTTTTACCCTCCCCCTCTGCTCAGATCTCTGAGAAGAAGCACATTTTATTTGGCCAACTTTGGAGTCATCTGTTAGTACATGAAAATCTTGACTGAAATTGTGGTCGGTAACATTGTTCCTATACACCAGTGGTCATCAACCCTGTCCTCAGGGCCCACTAACAGGCCAGGTTTTATGTATTACCTTAGGGAGATGCAGACTAGAATACTGCAATCAGTGAGCAGAAAATTATATCACCTGTGATGTATGTCAGTTATCTTGCAAACCTGACCTGTTAGTGGGCCCTGAGGACAGGGTTGATGACCACTGCTATATACCATACTGCCTTCAGCTACTGAAAAGCTGTCTCTGCCCCTTTATTCAATTTCATTCTGGTGGACTTGATCCCCTTGGTGAGCTCAATAAGTGGAGCTGCTATAGTAGCAAAGGTAGGCACAGAACTCCAGTAGTACTCTACAATTCCTAGAAAGGCTCTAAGGTGTGTTTTTTTTCACACTGGCTGGAACCAGTGTTTAATTGCTACATAAAACAAATATCTGAACAGTACTATCACCTATGATTAAACACACACAATCATACTTTTTCAGTAATTGGACTTATCCTCTTCTGCTGAGCCAAAAATGGGCCGGATGGATTTGTTTTTTTGTGGTGGAGGTGGCAGAGGACGGGATTCTTCACCCGTATCCCTGCCGTCAATGCATGCGTGGTGACACATCCACCCATGCTGACGGTTTCTGGTGTGAGTACACCAAGGACAGCATGAGCAGGGAGAGGATCACGGCTCTCCCCTATATATACTCTGTTCGGGATACATGCCAGGTCACTTTTTGTTCTCTGGCACAGGCGAAGGCCTTTGCTCGTACGAATTTGTGGAAGGTACTGTATATGCTTTTTGCAACAATTGGGCTATTCATTATTCAGATGGAAGCATTAATTCATCTGACAGTTTTCCTTTGATGAACACATCCCTTGATGTTTGCATCCTAGGTGTTGTCTCCCATATAATGTTGTAAAGCGCTGCGGAAACTGTTGGCGCTATATAAATCCTATATAATAATAAAAATAATAATATATGAGGTCCACTATTGCTGTAGACTACCTAAAGGATATACAGTTAGGTCCATATATATTTGGACACAGGCACGAGTTAGTTTTTTTCAGGTATTTACCAAAACATGTTCAAGCTATAGTTATATAATGGATATGGGCTGAAAGTGCACACTCTCAGGTTTATTTTGAGGGTATGTACATCCAAATAGAAGGAAGGGTTTAGGAATTACAGCTCTTAAGAATAGCCACCCCCCCCCCCTTTTCAAGGGACCAAAAGTAATCAGAAAATTGATTTAAAAGCTGTTTCGTGGCCAGGTGTAGGCTACTCCTTTGTTATTTCTTCATCAATAAAGCGGGCAAAAGGTCTGGAGTTGATGCTAAGTGTGGTATTTGCATTTGGAAGCTATTGCTGTAAACCAACATCATGCGTTCAAAGGAGCTGTCCATGCAAGTGAAACAGGCCATGGTAAGGCTTCAAAAACAAAACAAATCCATCAGAGAGATAGCAATAACATTAGGAGTGGCCAGATCAACAGTTTGGTACATTCTGAGGAAAGAAGAACGCACTGGTGAGCTCAGCAACATAAAAAGGTCTGGATGTCCACAGAAGGCAAAAGTGATGGATGATCGCAGGATCCTCTCTATGGTAAAGAAAAACCCATTCACAACACCCAGACAAGTGAAGGACACTCTCTGGGAGGTGGGCATATCATTGTCAAAGTCTAAGATCAAGAGAAGACTTCACAAAAGCAAATACAGAGGGTTCACCACAAGGTGCAAACCATTCATAAGCCTGAAGAATAGAAAAGCCAGATTAGACCTTGCCAAAAATCATCTAAAAAAGCCAGACCAGTTCTGGAAAATAATTTTTTGGACGGATAAAACTAAGATTAATCTGTACCAGAATGACGGGAAGAAAAAAGTGTGGAGAAGGCTTGGAACAGCTCATGATCCAAAGCACACAACATCATCTGTAAAACATGGTGGAGCTTGCAGTGTGATGGCATGGGCATGCATGGCTTCCAGTGACCACTGGGTTATGCGTGTTTATTGATGGTGTGAGAGAAGACAGAAGCAGCCGGATGAATTCTGCAGTGTTTAGAGATATACTGTCAGCCCAGATTTAGCCAAATGCAGCAAAGTTGATTGGATAACACTTCACAGTACAGATGGACAATGATCCAAAACACACTGCAAAAGCAATCCATGAGCTTTTGAAGGAAATGAAGTGTAATATTCGTCAATCACCTGATCTTGACCTGATCCCCTGATCATCTCAACCCAATTGAGCATGCATTTCACTTGCTGAAGCAAAACTAAAGGCAGAAATGACCACAAAGAACAACTGAAGACAGCTGCAGTTAGAGCCTGGCAAATTATCAGAAAGGAGAAAACCCATTCTTTGGTAATGTCCATGGGTTCCAGACTTCAAGCAGTCATTTCCAGTAAAGGATTCTCAACAAAATAATAAAAAGGAACAGTTTATTTCTGATTATATTCATTTGTCCAATTACATTTGAGCCCCTTAAAATTGGGGAGCCGTGTATAAAAATGGTTGCAGTTCCTAAAATTTGTACTTGATATTTATGTTCAACCCCTTGAATTAAAGCTGAAAGTCTGCACTTCAAATTCATTTGGATTGTTTTGTTTTAATTTTATTCTGGTGGCATACAGAGCCAAAATTGTGCTTGTGTCCAAATATATATGGACCTAACTGTGCCTCATTGTTATCAGCCATATGTTTTATATTCCTTATATCTGTGTCTTTGCAGTTTGTGGTTTGTTCCACTTCCACCAGTTATGCTTTCCTTTATAGATTTTATGGATTGAGTTGCAATTCCTCTCCTTTATGCATAGCCCACTGGGCTTCCAGGCTCGACATGTGGGCACCCCACCTACTTTCTATCCTTTACACCCAAAGCCAAATTTTGAGAGGTTTTCGTATGTGTTTATGCTATATGCCATTACATGCGATATAAATATGTATCTTTCCTGTTTAGTATTACAGTGTTTCTTTTATTTTCAACAATCATTCTCAACCACACTCTCTGAACTCCTGAGGAAACTATCACTGCGAAATGCATTGAAACATCATAATTTTCCCCCCTTATTTTCCTCCTACTGTATCATTTTTTTGATTACAACTATTAAGATTCTATATTTAATGTTATGCGAGGGAAGATGATATTAAAGGGTGGCTGAGCTGATTAATACATAGCTGTATTTTGGGGGATTGATACATGAACCCCCCTCCCCCAAGTCTTTTAATGAAATATTTTTTTCGTAATAAAGTTCTTGATTATATACATATGTCTTCTTAAGTGTACTCCGTGGGGAGGTTTAAAGCACCATTTAAAAACCTATTTGTTCTTCTTTTGTTTTTTTGTAAATACACATAATCATAATAATTCCTCATAAAATGTGTCAAACATATACTGTGTCAATTAATCAAAGTATCATAATAAATATTTGTATAATATAGAATCAAAAAATAAAGTGTCCAGTGCATAATGTGCAAATTTCAAAAATGCAAAAAGAAAAAAAAAGAAGATTTTTCGATTGGCTGTTAACCAGCCCTATGAATGAAATCTAAAACTGCCTGGACCTTCTGTAGGTGGGCATGCCAGTCAAGTCTAAAAATGACAACATCATCTAGGTCAGCCAAAATATATGCTTTTTGGAGCTTAAGAATACAGTTCATTATTCTTTGAAATTAGGTTAGGGCCCCATGTTAGCCAAAAGGTTGGTCCACATACCGGTACACCCCATTGGGAGTCACACAAGCTGTCCTTTCCTGTGCCCTGTCTGTTAAGGGAAATTCTCAACACCCTTTACTAAGACATGGAATAGGCAACAAATCTGTATATTTGAGTAGTTTCTGGCTTAGGCATGAGTACCATGGGATCTGACCATTTACTATTAGATTTCTCTATGACCCCAAGGGCTAACATTTTCAGTACCTCTGCTGAGATGGCTTTTCTCTGAGCTTCAGTTAATTTACTTAACTTTGACATGATGCTCAGTCTCAATGTCACAGTAAATTATGTTAATTCAGCTAGGTAATTGTGAAAACACTTCTTGGTTTGTCTGTAAGAACTCTTTCACCTCCTAAATCTCAGTAGCAGACAGGTTCTCTGACATCCTAACGTCTGATATACCTCTTTCTGGTGATATTTTGGGATCACTTCTGCTGAAAGAGCTATACGATCCTTACAGCATTTCATTAGGTTAACATAGTATATTTGAAAGGGCTTTCTATTTTCAGGCTGGCATATTGACATCAATGAATTTCACTCTGATTTCATATGGGCCTTGCCACTTAGCCATACATTTAAGCAGGCACCAAAACTAACACTGTCTACTGGGGTAAAGGCTCTGATTTTGGCAGGCTGGGTATAGACACTGGGCTGTGCCTCCTGGGCTTGCTGCATATATTCCTGTTTCCCCGGCTATATTCATGATCTCTCACAGATGTTTACCATATCAAATTTTAAATGGCAGAAACCATGTGAAGGACAGTGGCACTCCAAAAACTGACGCAGCTCTTTGGTTACCTTTTAAATAAAAGTGGTTCTTAGAATTGTCAAAATTTTCTTAGGAATACTACTACATGAAAGCACGTGGAACAGCTTTTTTTGCAATAACCTTAGAGGATGTGTTTCTGAGAGGATTTGCTTCTATAAATCATGTGGCACAGTCAAGGACTATAAATATGTACTGCTCCTTAGGCAGTAGCCCAACCAGATCAATAGAAACCCTCTTAAGAGACCCTAAACATAGGCAAGGGTACCAATACTACGTAAAAAAATTTGCATCCAGTTATGAGTTCCAATTCTCTATTGTTAATAGGTCTATACTAAATAATAATGGATTGGAACTCGGAACTGGAGGAGAGATTTACTACCTGCCTTGCTTGACATGCGAGGAAATGCATGTGATCCTTTTCTGCATCAGTGCTTTCCTCTGGAGAAGATAGAGTGACAGGGTTGAGCAGGTATACAGCTAATTCATCCAAAGGCACCAGTGGACTTTGCAAAGGTGGTTGACATGCATTAATTTGCCAGAAAAAAACACGCCTCAAGCCACTCTTGTTTTTTTTTACACCTAAATAACCACTCAACACATGAGAATAGGCCAGATCCAACACTATCCTTATGTAAGACTGGGGAACCACCAGCTGTTCCAAAACTTGCTCCCATTCCTTTTTTACACAATATACAAAGTCATAATATAGTGTAAATTGGGAGTATGCCAGACTAACTTATATTTCTTTAGTAACTCCCTTTCAACACTTTTAGATTATTTCTTTTTGCATCTACCAAACTGGGGTCCTGCAATTGTGTGTTCCCAAATATCTTCTCTTACCAACGGAGTATATCTGTTATTTTTGGCACTGGGGACATTTCCTCTGATCCCTCAACTATAGCTGCTGGTGGTAATCTGTTACGTAGTGCCAATGCAGAGGTGTCAACATTCCCCTCAAGTTCACTCAAAATAGCAACATCATTTACTTCAGGTAATTTTTCAGGACTGGTTACCTATTTCCCCCCACAGTTCCAAAACAAAGGAAAATCACAGCTCAGCATTACACTGTGCAGCAGGTTCTTACCCACACTTATGACAACATGCTTTGCAGTTGCACTGGGTCAGCACTGCAGTAGGGTAGGGTTTTGCATCTCCATGTATACAAAGTACTCACATTCGGCCTGAGCCAAGTTCAGGGTCCACCAGACTGGCACGGACCAACGTGACAAGGCTTCCAGAGCCAAATAATACCGTAAATTGGTGTCCTTCTATTGTAATAGGACAAATCTGCCATCCAGTCTTGGTTTCTAGGTATCCTACCAGAACAGGCTTGGCGAATATGCCTCTCAGGTCACATAGAATCATGTAACATGGGGCAATTTGGATCCACATGTCCCAGTCCTTGGCACCCCCAGCACCTAATATACATTGCCCTTTCAAGAAAGAGACTCATTTTGGGTTAGGAGGCTGTTCATATCTGGCACCTGTGGGTTTCTCACCTACCCTCCTTAGGAGCCAGTTTACCTTTTTAATAAAAAGGAACAGTTTAATCCAAGGTTTATGTTTTCCTGTTTACAGGGGTTACTAGAATGGAGAGCAGATCTTGGAAATAATCCTCGGTAGCAGTACACTAGCTCAAATCACACATCTGGGACCTCACAGACTTCCCTGGGTCATATTCCCATGTGTTTTTTTTTAAGGTAACACCTAGCCTGGCAAGGATTTCTTCTTTGAGAATGGTATACTCCTTGGCATCCTATGGTTACAAGTCAAAGTAGGTCTTTTGGGGCCCAGTGTTAAAAGTGAGCTGGCACATCAGCCCACTGCTTCTTCGGTAGCTTATCAAAGTCAGCAACTTTTCCACATTATCCCCAGGGACAATTTCTATAATCCGCACTATACCAGCTGTTGTGGTGCAGACCTTAGCCCTTTGCCACCTGCTGCACCTCTGACAGGCCCTGTATCGGCTGCTATAGAGACAGATTCACTTGCAGTTGACCCTCTAAGGAGGCCTGGTGGGTTTCAGTCAGATGTCACATTGTTGAGAGGTTAAGTGGTTCGACTCTAGCAGTAGCTGATTGGTCAACGTCAACTGTTCAGAAACACTGAACTGTTGCTGATTAGCATTTACCAATATGATTTGTTTTACAAGATCCTCTATTTTGTTCAACAAGAGGTGTCTGTTTCTAAGGTGCTGGTATTGGGCAGTAAACCATGCTCAAGACAGGGATACCCAGGAACAGTCCAAGCAGGTTTGTCCCATACTTTTAACTCCTTCTCTCCCCCACCCTAGGATCGGCAATCCGAGCGCGCACAAATATTTCCCACCCAGCAAGGCATATGTGCAGCATGTGGGAGTTAAAGCCCAGCTTTTTGCTGCCGTACATATGTGGTACTGCAGCATAAGGCCCCATTCACACGATCAGACTGATCGGGTCCACCTGTCCATTTATCAGGCGGACTGGATTGGGCCACCCATTGAACTCTCAGCGGAGGCAGATGTCAGTGAACATGTGTCCGTTGACATCCGATAAAATCCACTAAAAACAGACAGATGGCGAAGGTATCGCCATCAGTCCAGCGAGTCAAGTCGGATGGGATCGGTTGAAAATGGACAGGCTGGGGGGCAGGAGGCGGAGCCTAGCAGAGCAGACATGCATTGTTAGAGCTCCACACCGCTGAGGAGAAAAGAGAAGGACAAAGCGGAGCCCGCAGGCTCAAAAGGTATCCATTTGAACCTTTATGCCCCAGGGAACAAACTGTGAAAGTTTGGGCAGGAAATATGGTACTGGGAGGAAACCGTGGCAGAAATAAAAATCACCTCACAAAGAGATCACAGGCACTCACTGCAGCTGAAGCAGCTCCAGTCACCTCACAAGATACAGCATCAGGGCGCTCTCACAGACAGAAAATGTCACAGCAAGACTCTCCATTTGAGTCAGATACAGAACAAATCCTCTCACAAACTTCTCCACAAGACTCCTCAGTATCCCCAGTAATATTATTACAATTTGAAAAGATGCTTCATAAGGCTTTAAAACAAACCTCAGACCAAATAACAAAAAGCCTAACCAAAGAAATAAGAGAGCTGGGAAACCGCACCGCAGCCTTAGAAATAAAAATGGATGAAATTGAAATTACAACCCAAGAAAATATAACAGAATTGGAACAATTAAAAAAAGAGAATTTAATACTTCAAACTAAGCTCGAAGATTACGAAAATAGAGCCAGACGTTCAAACTTGCGCATAAGGGGAATACCTGAAACTGTGACAGACCTGCAATCTACTATTACTGCTCTATTACAAGAACTAAAGCCAGATATCCCTATTGAGCGTTTAGAACTGGACAGAGTACACAGAGCCCTCACAGCCCAAAAGAAAGATGGACCCCCACGTGATATAATCACAAAATTTCATTATTACAGAACGAAAGAACAAATACTAATTGCTGCAAGAGAAAAAAAGGAACTTAATTTTCAAGGACACAATTATCAAATTTTTGCTGACCTATCCCAACTTACTATTACTAAAAGACGATCCATGAAACCCCAACTAATGGAACTGCAACGCCACAACATTATGTATCAATGGGGCTTCCCCTTTTCAGTCAGATTTAACTACCAAGGTACAATTTACAGAAGCAGATCAGCAGATGAACTACAACAAACCCTTTTAAAATTAAATCTGACAGAACCCACAAGCAGCAACACTTCCACACGCAGAAAAATGGCGTCATCTTCACCTTCAGGAAGCACCCAGAAAATTTCAGAACAAAATGGGAATCATCATTCTCACAAAAGAGGCCGTTATGCCACATCATCCATGGACCAAGAAGATTCAATGGACTGACATCCTAATTCCTGATATCTCTTCATTTATTATACTAAGTGATGGTTCTCTATAAAAAACCTATATTTATAACTGAATGTAACTGCATTCTGATAGTCACACACTGTGTGGGATCATGTTACATTCCAGTTATATTTCTTATTACTTCTGATTCATATAGCCTTAGAATATATAAGTGAAATAAGGAAATTCTTGTTCAGTTATATATTATCAGGTAATAACAATAGATTTATTACTTTTTAGGACAAATATGTTCAATAATCCAGAAGTAATGGAAGCTTTTTCTTTCTTTTCTTAAAACAAATATATTATTACCTAACTAGTTCGTAGAATTATGTTTTTGTTTATTCTAATCTGAAGCAATACAACCTCAATTTTACGAGTTAACATATCTAAACAGTTACATATGAATAAAATATGTAATTGTTTACTCTAAAAGGGTTAAAATCCCAAAATAATTCAAACTATCTTCATCAATACCAAAGTTATTAACAGTACCTTTCTAACTGAATTATTTAGCCTAGGGCAAGACTAACCATATACAACCACCCTGGAATAAATAATTTCAACAAAAACTATATTCTGCACTCCAATTAATGAAACATCATTTTGATGTCTTTTGACATAGCACTTCTCTCCTGTAAGCGGAAGATCCGTGTACCCCCATTAGCCCTCCTCATTCTCCCAACCATATTATGTGGGAGTGTGACGAAGGCACTTATTCCCCTGAGAGAGATATTTATTCTCTTTCACGGGTAAATTGTGATTACTTGCAAAAAATAATTTATACAATGTATCATCTAATCTCATATGTTTTTTGTTTACTCTTTACTCCAGAATTCACTGGTTTCTTTTCTATCTATTCATCTCTTCAGTCCACACAGGTTGATCTGCGCAGTCAGCTCTGCATAACAAAAAGTAAGTTAAAACTATTTGATCTATTGCCATGGCACCACTGAATATACTTTCCCTGAATGTTCAGGGAATAAATGTCCCTCAAAAAAGGACCAAAGCCTTCCGTACTTTCCATAACAAGAAGGCTCACATAGTATGCCTCCAAGAAACACACTTCACCAAAGATTCTACTCCAAAATATATTTCTCCTTTTTATCAACAAATTTACACGGCTTCTGCCTGTACCAAGCAAAGGGGAACTCTAATTGCATTTCACCGATCCACACCATTCACCTTATCATCAGAAATTAAAGACCCAGAAGGTAGATACCTGATACTCATGGGTTATATAATGGATACAGCAATCACGGTGATTTCCTACTACGCTCCTAACAAACAACCTACACCATTCCTCTCACATATATTACAAGTGATTAATACACACAAAATAGGAACAGTGATAATGTGTGGGGATTCGAACCAGGTCCTCCTCCCATTTCTAGATAAATCCCCTTTTACACCATCCAAAATAACCTCTAGATTACCTTTTTCTCAACTTCTTTCCAAATACAATCTGGTAGATTCATGGAGAGAAAGTAACCCAATGAAAAAGAAATTCACTTATTTCTCACACCCTCATCAAACCTTCACCAGAATAGATCATATTTTTCTAACAATAGGAATGATACCAGAAATTATTGCATCAGATATAATTCCGATTCCGTGGTCTGACCATAATGCAGTATACACTACTATAGCCTCAGCCATACCAAAAGCGCATGACCCAACGTGGTACTTACCGGACATAATGCTCAAACACCCACTACATCAGATGGCCATTGAACAAGCTTTAAAGGAATACATATCAATTAATAATACAACAGACATCTCCCCAATAACACTGTGGGAAGCTCATAAGCCTGTCTTGCGTGGTACAATACAAAGACAAATGGCACTATTTAAACGGGAACGCAAAAATCTAGCAAAAAAAATAGAACTCAATTTTAATGCAGCCTACATATCATTTCAAGATAATCCATCTCAGAGTACAAAATCTCATCTGGAAAAATCTAGATTGGAATACGATCTATTTCTCACTGAATCAGTTGATAAATCCCTCAAACGCTCCAAACACAATTTCTACATGAATACAAACAAACCAGGTACATATTTGGCTCGGGCATTAAATTCAACTAACAAATCTTTCAAACCAATACGTTTGAAATTATCAAAAAATGTTTACACTTGTAATCCAGTTAAAATAGTCCATAAATTTCACTCACATCTCGCAACTTTACACAAGACAAACAATGAATTTAATCCTACAGAAGCTGAATCCTTCTTCTCAAAAATAACCTTACCTGAGTTATCTCAGAATCAAAAAAGCAGTTTGGATGAGCCTATAACTATAGATGAAGTTGCTAACGCCATAAAAGACCTAAAACTTAACAAAAGACCAGGCCCAGACGGCTACTCGGCTTTATACTATAAAACATTCTCAGAAATACTCTCTCCCATTCTCACTGAAACTTTTAACAAACTTCTAGATGGACATTCTTTTCGGCAAGAAACACTAATGGCAATTGTTTGTATGATCCCAAAACCCCTTTCTGATGATACTTCCTGTGTGAATTATAGGCCTATCTCACTGTTAAACCTCGATATTAAATTATTAGCAAAAATAATAGCAAAACGCCTCAATAGCATTATAGGAAAATTAATACATAGAGATCAAGTAGGCTTCATGCCAAATAGACAGGCAGGCGATAATATACGCAGGGCAGTGTTATTGGCACATATTGCTAAAAAACGGAAAATCCCTTTATGTTTTCTATCTCTCGATATTAAGAGGGCATTTGACACAGTATCCTGGCAATATATGCAATATTCATTACAAAAATGGGGTTTTGGACCCCACTTTTTAACATGGATCAAAGCATTATATAATAAACCCAAAGCCTATATAAAATATGCTGGATACAAATCTGAAGCCTTTAATATCGAAAGAGGTACCCGACAGGGTTGCCCATTATCTCCCTTATTATTTGCCCTTATACTCGAACCCATGGCCCAATACATCAGAACAAACCAAACTATAACTGGCATTGAAGTAGGAGGTATTACACACAAATTATGTATATTTGCAGACGATATATTACTTTTTCTATCATCACCACAGGTCTCTGGTCCTAACTTAATACCAGCTCTTGATGGATTTGCAGCCCTATCCGGCCTTATGATTAATCCTAAGAAATGCCTAGTGCTTAATATTTCACTCACAAACATGGAATTGATCCCGGCTAGGGCTGCACTCCCATTCACATGGGCAGAAAAATCAATCCCATATCTTGGAATTCATTTAACAGCATCTCATTCTGACTTATTCTCAACCAATTATCCTCCTGTATTAAGACAGATCACAAATCTAATAAAACAATGGTCGCAACTTCCTTTATCCTGGATAGGGAAGATTAATGCAATCAAAATGACTATTCTACCCAAATTGCTTTATCTATTCAGAGTCCTCCCTATTCCAATTCCTTCCTATTTTTTGAGAATAGTACAAAAAAGAGCAACTTCGTTTATATGGGGCTCTTCTAAACCACGTATACCTATACACACACTACATCTTCCCAAAAATAAAGGAGGCCTGGGATACCCTAATTTTACTAACTACTACAGAGCAGCACATTTGGCCAGTCTGTCCAAATACCATGCAAAACAGGAAATCCCATTATGGGTATTTATAGAGGCTTCAGAAAATGACCCTCTATTAATATCAAATTTATTATGGCTTGATCCTAAAGACCGCTTTAAAATTCATAATCCCATAACTAAACACTTCTTATCTCTCTGGGATAAACTAAAAACCAAATATCAGTTACAATCTCCACACAATCCTCTCCTTTCTTTTATCAGAAATCCGGCCTTTTATCCGGCATGGATCTACCCAAATTCTTTTAAAGCTTGGACAACATCAGGCATTCAGACACTAAATGACTTCATAGCATCTAAATCATTCCTTTCATTCTCATCGCTTAGAGAAAAATATGATCTACCAAACTCTGAGATATTTAGATATCTCCAAATCAAAAATTTCTATACACCATTCCTAAAGGGGGATACACCATTATCCCAATTATCCATTTTTGAATCAATCTGTACAAAAGATCCATTTGCTAAAGGTACAATTTCATCACTTTATAATCAATTATATGGAGTAGCAAATCTTAATAGACCCTCTTACGTTCAGAGGTGGGAGGAGGACCTGGGACGAACTTTAGAAGACACGGACTGGTCTAACATATGGCTCACATCTAAGTCATCTTCACCCAACATCTTAGCACTGGAGACAAATTATAAAGTCCTAACTCGCTGGTACCTTGTACCCGCTAGAGTGGCAAAATATTCACCTAATACCTCAACTCTTTGTTTTCGAGGATGCCCAGAAATAGGCACATATTTACACATATGGTGGACGTGCCCAGTAATCCAAACCTTCTGGAAGGAAGTCTTCGTGATTGCATCTAAAATATTTAAAAAAATAATACAACCAGATCCATATTTAACTTTGCTTAATCTAAAACCGGAATGGTTAACACTCTCTCAATTCAAACTTATGATCCAACTAATAACGGCTGCAAAACAAACAGTGGCCAAGGCATGGAAATCTCCTACATTGGTACTAGCAGAAACAATTCACAGAATGAATAATACAATGTCCCATGCTAAGATGGTAGCCATCGATCAAAATCAAATTCCAAAATTTGAAAAACTTTGGCATCCTTGGATAAAACAACAGTTCCTGTCAAACTTCAATGACTCTGTCCTGTTGCCATGGTAACAGATTAAATGACTTACAGAGACACCCATTCTAAGGCTTCAAAGAGAACTAAAAAGAATAATAAACTGACGAGCGGGACAACCTTGTGGACCATACCTTTACCTTTCAACCCTTTTTCTTCTTTCTCTTTCCTTTTCTCCACCTTACGATTAAAGCTCATTATCAGCATTTATTTGACCTATATACACTCTACTTGTAAACAATATGTATAGTAGGTATAAATCATTTAAATACCTACAAAAGTAACTAAGGAAATGATATATATCTTTAATTTAGGTTTACGTGAACCCAATGTTTAATATTTGAAATTTCATGATATTTACCTATATAAACCCTACTGTAAAACAATGAGCTTACTTTATAGATCCTTGTAAACTTACTTTATGTATCTTTATAACATTGTATACTCAATAAACTTCTTTTGACAAGGAAAATGGACAGGCTGTCCATTTTCTTACGATCTCCCAATAGAGGAGAGCGGGACTCTAACAGGTCCGTCTCTGGATGGGGATCAGCGAAGCCCGTCAAAATGGATCCGTCCCATGTGAAAGTGGCCTAAAGGGGTTAATCAGGAAGGCAGTAAACAAAGCTGACTTTCAATGCAGGAGGCATTGGTATAGCAAATCCATAGCATAAAACAAAAAAAGGCTGCTTATCCAAACTTAGGTCACTTCCTGACTAACTATTACCCAAAAATGGTGTAGTACAACTCTCATAAAAAATAAATACCTCTTGTCAGTACAAAACTTCAATGGTATGTGAAAAAAACAATATGCATAAGAAACTGTGCATACCAAAAATGATAATTAATATTCTCTATGTACCATACCCATTTATACAAATAAAGTCCAATAAATGTCCAAACAAGCAAAAATGTTAAAAAAACGATAAATGATTTTGAGCTTCAATCCACTGAAAATTCCACTGTGACATGTATTAAGCAAAGTGAATCCACCACCCATGTAGATTGGCCTCTCACCTCACTGACATGACCCCTGCATTACCAGTAGGTCACACCACTGAGTTTTCCCTCTCTGGGGATGAAGAAACCAGCTAATATCTCCAATTCTTCACTGTCTCCTATCCAGATGGATGGATGGATAAATGGATCTCAGATCCCAACAGCATACATGTAGGAAGAAAAAGCATACAACCCTAGTGTCCTAACTCCTTGCCCCCCGTTTATTTAGAAAACAAAAGTTGCTCGATTCCATGCAACACAAATGTGAAGCATTTCTCAGAAACAGTGGTTATACAACTATATATCAGTTCTGTGATTCACAGGAAAACTCAATCTTCAAGCATTTTTCAGTATATACGGTAAATGTTTGAGTTTGTAATGAAAAATGCAGACACTGCTATTTTTTTTAGAAACGCCTAATATTCCTTTTTCTTCATTTTCTGTAACAGTAATAACAAAATTGAAACATTTTGTCTTCATGTTTTGATTTGGAATAGACTCTGCAGTGTTCCCAATGCATCTGCTCGGGGAGGAGTGAGAACCAAGCCATCGGTGGTGTTCAGTGACTCAGTTCTCAGTGCAGAGGCACCGGGGACAGCTGCAGCATCAGTCTGATGCTCCATCCACCTAGGTAAGTATGATTAGCAGAAAAAAAAAACCCCATACTTCTCTTTTAAGTGAGGTTAGCGAACAATTTTGTAGAATTGAGCAAACTGTTTTCATATTATTTCATACTGTATTTCATAAGTGCATCTTAGTGAACATACAAGGATATGTTAAATGATTATCGACACTGACACACATACACCTGCACAGGTTGAACTGGATGGACTATTGTCTTTATTGAACCTTACCTACTATGATACAATGATAATATTAAGAAAATCATTTTAAAAGATTCTAAAATTTCATGCATCATATTGAAGTGTACATAACATTTCCATCATAGTGTATACTACTATATACCCAACATTTTACCTATATTTTGTGCCTATATAGCCACTTGCCGACTGCAATACGTACAGTATATATACTTTGTGGCTTGCAAGTGGTTTATCAGGGTTATAGCTGAAGCTATCAGCCATAACCCTGGTATTTTTTTTCAGCTGGTGATTAGGGATGAGCTTCGAGTTCGAGTCGAACTCATGTTCGACTCGAACATTGGCTGTTCGCAAGTTCGCCGAACAGCGAACAATTTGGGGTGTTCGCGGCAAATTCGAATGCCGCAGAACACCCTTTAAAAGTCTATGGGAGAAATCAAAAGTGCTAATTTTAAAGGCTTATATGCAAGTTATTGTCATAAAAAGTGTTTGGGGACTTGGGTCCTGCCCCAGGGGACATGGATCAATGCAAAAAAAAGTTTTAAAAAGGGACGTTTTTTCAGGAGCAGTGATTTTAATATTGCATAAAGTCAAACAATAAAAGTGTAATATCACTTTAAATTTCGTAGCTGGGGGGTGTCTATAGTATGCCTGTAAAGGGGCGCATGTTTCCCGTGTTTAGAACAGTCTGACAGCAAAATGACATTTCGAAGGAAAAAACCCATTTAAAACTACTCGCGGCTATTGCATTGCCGACAATACACATAGAAGTTCATTAATAAAAACGGCATGGGAATTCCCCACAGGGGAACCCCCGAACCAAAATTTTAAAAAAAAATGACGTGGGAGTCCCCCTAAATTCCATACCAGGCCCTTCAGGTCTGGTATGGATATTAAGGGGAACCGCGGCCAAAATTTAAAAGAAAAATGACGTGGGGTTCCCCCTAAATTCCATACCAGGCCCTTCAGGTCTGGTATGGATTTTAAGGGGAACCCCACGCCAAAAAAAAAAAAACGGCGTGGGGTCCCCCCAAAAATCCATACCAGACCCTTATCCGAGCACGCAACCTGGCAGGCCGCAGGAAAAGAGGGGGGGACGAGAGTGCGGCCCCCCCATCCTGAACCGTACCAGGCCACATGACCTCAACATTGGGAGGGTGCTTTGGGGTAGGCCCCAAAACACCTTGTCCCCATGTTGATGAGGACAAGGGCCTCATCTCCACAACCCTGGCCGGTGGTTGTGGGGGTCTGCGGGCGGGGGGCTTATCGGAATCTGGAAGCCCCCTTTAACAAGGGGACCCCCAGATCCCGGCCCCCCCTGTGTGAAATGGTAAGGGGGTACTTACCCCTACCATTTCACTAAAAAGCTGTCAAAAATGTTAAAAATGACAAGAGACAGTTTTTGACAATTCCTTTATTTAAATGCTTCTTCTTTCTTCTATCTTCCTTCATCTTCTTCTTCTGGTTCTTCTGGTTCTTCCTCCGGCGTTCTCGTCCAGCATCTCCTCCGCGGTGTCTTCTATCTTCTTCTCCTCGGGCCGCTCCGCACCCATGGCATGGGAGGAGGCTCCCGCTCTTCTCTTCTTCTTTTCTTCTCTTCTTCTCTGGTACGGTTCAGGAGGGGGGGGCCGCACACTCGTCCCCCCCTCGTCCCCCCCTCTTTTCCTGCGGCCTGCCAGGTTGCGTGCTCGGATAAGGGTCTGGTATGGATTTTTGGGGGGACCCCACGCCATTTTTTTTTTTTTTTTGGCGCGGGGTTCCCCTTAAAATCTGAAAGGTCTGGTATGGAATTTAGGGGGAACCCCACGTCATTTTTTTAAAATTTTGGCCGGGGTTCCCCTTAATATCCATACCAGACCTGAAGGGCCTGGTATGGAATATAGGGGGACTCCCACGTCATTTTTTTTTTTTAATTTTGGTTCGGGGTTTCCCTGTGGGGAATTCCCATGCCGTTTTTATCAATGAACTTCTATGTGTATTGTCGGCAATGCAATAGCCGCGAGTAGTTTTAAATGGGTTTTTTCCTTCGAAATGTCATTTTGCTGTCAGACTGTTCTAAACATGGGAAACATGCGCCCCTTTACAGGCATACTATAGACACCCCCCAGCTACAAAATTTAAAGGGATATTACACTTTTATTGTTTGACTTTAAGCATTATTAAAATCACTGCTCCTGAAAAAATGGCCGTTTTTAAAACTTTTTTTTGCATTCATCCATGTCCCCTGGGGCAGGACCCGGGTCCCCAAACACTTTTTTTGACAATAACTTGCCTATAAGCCTTTAAAATTAGCACTTTTGATTATTCATGTTCGTGTCCCATAGACTTTAACGGTGTTCGTGTGTTCGAACTAACTTTTTTCCTATTCGCATGTTCTGGTGCGAACCGAACAGGGGGGTGTTCGGCTCATCCCTACTGGTGATAGGCTTTTTCACAAAAGTGGTCTGAGCTGCTAATTAGCCCCTGAATAACTTTCAAAAGCAGCAGGAGGGGTGCCCCCTCACCACTTGCCGGTGTTTCTTGGGCTTACTGCTGTTACTGGTGAACCCGGGAAATGATCTGACGGTCTGTGCATCTAGCCACAGAGGTGAACAGAGACCAGATCTTCTCTGATCACCTCTATGATCTTGGAGGACCAGAGCGACGTCATGGCATCACTTCCAGGCTAGGGCAGAAATAAACAATATATATTTTTTATTTTTTAGCAAAAGATCAATTTTGTTTTAACTCTTGCTTTTAAAAGTAGAGGAGAGATGTGGGGTCTTATAGACACCAGATCTCTCCTTAAAGAGGACCTGTCATCCCTTATTTCTATTACGTTCCTTGTAATAGGAATAAAAGTGCCCAAAAAAATTAAGAGACAGTGTAAAAATAAAAATAAAATAAATAAGAAAAATCCCTATCCCTCTGTACTCGTGCACAGAAGTGAACGCATACGTACGTCACATACGCATATGTAAACGTTCGCACCACAGATGTGAGGTATCCTGCGAACGTTAGAGTGAGAGCAATAATTCTAGCGCTAGACCTCCTCTGTAACTCTAAAAAGGTAACCTTTAAATATTAAAGCGTCGCCTATGGAGATTTGAAAGTATTGTAGTTTGTCTTCATTCCACGAGCATGTGTAATTTTTGAAGCATAACAGGTTAGTTATCTATTTACTTGGCGTAACATCATCTTTTATATTTTACCAAAAAATTGGGTTATATGTTGTAATCTTTTTGCATTAAAATTTATTAAAGTGTAAAGCCGTGTGGCATACAAAACTGCATCGATCACCATTTTATTCTTCGGGGTCTCTGCTAAAAAATATATATAATATTTGGGGGTTTTACGTAATTCAGTCAAAAAATACTGATATTTACTAAAAAGTGCCAGAAAAGGCTTGGTCTTCAAGTAGATAGTGAACCAGGATGGGCAAGTTATGCATACTTTTATGTAATGCATAACATTTTATAATATTTTTGACAAAAAGTTTTACACAAATTGTAAATAAAAGTTATGTTTATGAGAATATATATCTGTTGTATAATATATGACATAGTGACATATCAAAACTTCCCCACGATTTGTTGTATTGATAAATCCAATGGGAGTGTGGTGTTCTAGTACGGGGACCACCAGAGGACTTAACATTACAGTAAAATTACTGAATTTATTAATTGCATAAGGCAATGGTCATAGAGGTTCTAACCAAGCAACCATCCCCACTCCAAAAAAAGACACAAAAAACAAAGGAGTGTTTGTATGGATTTATGCTGCCTACATCTGCTTTCAATTAAATGCACTGGTTTCTGCACATATCTTTCTAATGTTATTAGCTGGTGTTAGAAAATCACAATGTTTTGTGTCAAATGTTTACTGCTTGTGCCTGTGTGTGTTTAATATTATCATTGTGTACATATAATAAATACCTTCCTCTTTATCAATACAATTGTATTACATACCTTTGGGTATATACAGTATGCAAACATTCTCTGTTATAACATTTACCCCCCCTAGTCAATAGGCAGTAAAAAAAATATATATTGCTTTGGACTTTGGTCATTTTGGAGTACTGGTCATTTTTGGTATACTTAGCTTTAGTACAATACTCATAAATATGCCACATATAGGTCTTCCTTCTGGCATTTCTCCCAACTCTGGTCCAGGTTGGAGCAATTTAACACATGACCCACTTGTTTAGTTAGTTCAGGTGAACATGCAACAGCAATCTGTTACCTGAAGAATCCACCAGCTATGCAAGTCATTTCCTTCGCATCTACAAGTGGGTGGAAATTTGAAACTGTGTCCATTACCAGCCTACACAGTCAAGAAGACTGCACAATTATGTAAACATGCAGGTTCCATAATGTCTTAATGTAGTCACAGTGAATAGAGTAAAACAGATTATTTTCATGTCAGAGTTTTTAAAGTTTGACTAACCACATCAGATCCCCTCCATAATAGATAATGAAATCTGTATGAGTCTGTAGAAAAGCCTGGTCCAACGTTTCCATCAAGAGATGAAATTTGTTGGGGCCATGGATTTGTCCTGCCATGGCTCTTCATTGGTACTGTAAATTAATTAGTTAGGGCTTACTGGTAAGCATTAGTGGTAGTAGTTGCTGTAAAAAGATATTGTATCCTGCAATCATACTGTGGTGAACATTAGGTGGTACCTTCAATTATAATGTGTATAATGTTATAGTGCTTAGAAAAAGTATTCATACCCCTTTAGATTTTCCAAATTACAACCAAAAACAAAAATGTATTTTATTGGGATTTTATGTGATAGACCAACACAAAGTGGCTCATAATTGTGAAGTGGAAGGAAAATGATAAATGGTTTTCAATTTTTTTACAAATAAATATCTGAAAAGTGTGGTGTGCATTTGTATTCAGCCCCCTTTACTCTGATACCCCTAACTAAAATTTTGCGGAACCAATTGCCTTCAGAAGTCACCTAATTAGTAAGTAGAGTCCAACTGTGTGTAATTTAATCTCCGTATAAATACAGCTGTTCTGTGAAGCCTTCAGAGGTTTGTTAGAGAACCTTAGTGAACAAACAGCATCATGAAGGCCAAGGAACACACCAGACAGGTCAGGTATAAAATTGTAGAGAAGTTTAAAGCAGGGTTGGATTTAAATAAAATATAACAAGCTTTGAACATCCCATGGAGCACTGTTCATCATCTCAAAATGGAAAGAGTATGGCACAACTGCAAACCTACCAAGACATGGATGTCCACCTAAACTGACAGGCCGGGAAAGGAGAGCATTAATCAGAGAAGCAGCCAAGAGACCCATGGTAACTCCGGAGGAGCTGCAGAGATCCACAGCTCAGGTGGGAGAATCTGTCCACAGGATAATTATTAGTCATGCACTCCACAAATCTGGCCTTTATGGAAGAGTTGCAAGAAGAAAGCTATTGTTGAAAGTAAGCCATAAGAAGTCCTGTTTGCAGTTTGCGAGAAGCCATGTGGGGGACACAGCAAACATGTGGAAGAAGGTGCTCTGGTCAGGTGAGACCAAAATCGAACTTTTTGGCCTAAAAGCAAAGCGCTATGTGTGCCAGAAAACTAACACTGCACATCACCCTGAACACACCATCCCCACCGTGAAACATGGTGGTGACAGCATCATGTTGTAGGGATGCTTTTCTTTAACAGGACCAGGGAAGCTGGTCAGAGTTGCTGGGAAGATGGATGGAGCCAAATACAGGGCAATCTTAGAAGAAAATCTGTTAGAGTCTGCTAAAGACTTGAGACTGGGGTAGAGGTTCACCTTCCTGCAGGACAACAACCCTAAACATACAGCCAGAGCTACAATGGAATGGTTTAGATCAAAGCATATTCATGTGTTAGAATGGTCAAAGTCAGTCAAAGTCCAGACTTAAATGCAATTGAGAATCTGTTGCAAGACTTGAAAATTGCTTTTCACAGACACCCTCCCTCCACTCTGACAGAGCTTGAGCTATTTTGCAAAGAAAAATGGGCAAAAATGTCACTCTCTGATGTGCAAAGCCGGTAGAGACATCCCCAAAAAGACTTGCAGCTGTAATTGCAGAGAAAGGTGGTTCTACAAAGTATTGACGCGGGGGGGGGGGGGGGGGGAGGGGGTGGCTGAATACAAATGCACGCCACACTTTTCACAGATTTATTTGTAAAAAATGTTAAAAAAACATTTATCATTTTCCTTCCACTTCACAATTATGTGCCACTTTGTGTTGGTCTATCACATAAAATCCCAATAAAATACATTCACCTTTTTGGTTGTAACATGACAAAATGTGGAAAATGTCAAGAAGTATGAATACTTTTTCAAGGCACTGTATATTGAGGCTTTGTTAACTAGCAGACATTTTCTTTTCAAGCCATGGAATGTACTAAGATTTTTGTACGAATGTTCATATGAACGTTCATTTGAAAATGTAATAGTGTATAGCAAGCTTAATTGTGAAGATGTGTGACCTATTTTAGTTTAATCCTGCTCAGGGCTGCCGATAAGGGGTACCACCATTCCTCCTGTAGAGGACCCGAACAGCAGGGGCAATCAGATGTGGGCAGGACAAGGAGGGGATCATTGCAGAGGGGGGTAATTACAGGAACAATGAGCTGTGTGTCTCTCCCTGCAGAAGCTGAAAGCCTGTTTATTCACCTCTTTCCCTCTCACCGGCTTTCAGCTTCTGCAGGTTCAGGCACACAGGGCATCGTTCCTATCATTGCCCCACCGCTGCACCGATCCCTCTCCCTGTTCTGCCCACATCTGATTCCCCCTGCTTTGTGACTCCTGTTCGTTTATCTGCAGTGCAGCTGAGGCTACAGAGAAAGGAACTGAAGAGTCAGTTCCTTTCCCTATCCAAAGGTGAGAAGTCAGCGGTCTGTTTAGAACCCTGATATTTCACCCAAGCCCTTCAAAAGATTTGAAAAAAAAATTGTAAAAATTGTAAAAAACTTTTGTCAAAATTTTTAAAAATTAAGGGCTCATTCACAGTGTAAATTACAGTTCTCTGGCCCATACAGTGTAAATGAGTGGTTTGTTTGTGCGGCTGGAGGCTTCTGTTACTCTATGTGTATGAATACAGCCGCAGGTCCTAGTATGATAAGTGTGCAGGTGTGGGTGACTGGCCCCAAATACACACGGACAGTGTTTGGTGGCCATACAACGGCATCCACATGCTTGTCAAATTAGGACCTGCAGCTGTGTTCGTACAGATTGTGCATCCCCCATAGACTAACTTTATTAACTCAATACATTTTATCTTTTAGATCTAGCAGGAATTTTGTAAATTATGTTATGTTTGTGTCTGCTAATAATGATTTTAGTGTATTTTTATTGAAAATATCGTTTTGACCTGTATGTAACCAATGCCTCCAAGCAGACCATTGCCGAATCTTGAAAAAAAACCTCATTATGCACCATTAAGACAAAACACAGGATAACCCAATTTGTGATACACAGGGAGGCTACACTGTTGGACCATGTATCATAGCATTTAAAAATCTGGCAGCCATGGGTCGATAAATACACTATATTGTCAAAAGTGTTGGGACGCCTGCCTTTAAACGCACATGAACTTTAATAGCATCCCAGTCTTAGTCCATAGGATTTAATATTGAGTTGTACCACCCTTTGCAGCTATAACAGCTTCAACTCTTCTGGGAAGGCTGTCCAGAAGGTTTTGGAGTGTGTCTATGGGAACGTTTAACCATTCTTCCAGAAGTTCATTTGTGAGGTTAGGCACTGATGTTTGACGAGAAGGCCTAGATCACAGTCTCCGCTCTAATTCATGACAAACGTGTTCTATTGAGTTGAGGTCAGGACTCTGTGCAGGCCAGTCAAGTTCCTCCACCCCAAACTCGCTCATCCATGTCTTTATGAACCTTGCTTTGTGCACTGGTGCACAGTCATGTTGGAACAGAAAGGGGCCACCCCCAAATGGTTCCCACAAAGTTGGGAGCATGAAATTGTCCAAAATGTCTTGGTATACTGACACCTTAAGAGTTCCCCATTACTGGAACTAAGGGGCCAAGCCCAATCGCTAAAAAACAACCCCACATCATAATCCCCCCTCCACCAAATGATTTGGACCAGTGCATTGACCTCTGAAGATGCCCAGTGGGAGGGAACTTTTGGTGCCATCACGATCAGCGTTAAGCACGCAGGCTACTCTGCTGGTTCTGTATCGGTGTTACACGCTTGTTAGCTTGTTGTAAACTTCTGAGTGGGAAATTTGTATGTTTTAAATCTTCTTAACAATAAAACTGAATTACACTATGAAGATTTTGTTACCTTTTTATGTGACCATTAACCTGCCATCCTATTGAGAGAAGTGGAGGAGCTGGAGAAATGGCATCTACGCATCCACCTATGATAGGTGTATTCACATTCATAATCTGTGGAGGAGCTGGAGAATGGACAACTGAGCATTCATCTGTAACAGGCGCATTTACACTCCTAATTTGGTGAGTGAGGGCACAAAAGGGGAGCACAGCACTTTATCACACATAAGAAGATTTGGAGCACTGATTGCAGTTTGAAGAAAGCACTATTGCACTTTGTTGGGAAGAATTTAATGTTTTTTTGCACAACTGAATACTATTAAAATATATTTTTTTATGATATATAGTGTATATGTATGAATTGTGGCGGGGACTGGATGTAGCTGCTCAACCAGCGGAGGTAATGGTAGCTGCACGATCGGAGGTGGGGGAACGAAGTATTCCTCCACCCGCTCAGGAACCTGGCCAGGGACCTGGACAAGCAGATACACAGCCACGGGTGCCAAACCCAAGCAGCCCAGGTCCTCAGAGTCATGACTTGGATATATGGCAGCTGATACATACCCTTCCTACCAAGGAAGACATACAGACGCTGATAAGCAGTATAACGGGGCACTGAGAGGAGAGCTGGAGGAGGTCCAGGCTAAAACTGTGATTATAGAACAGAAAGTGATTCACCTAGAAACACAGCAGGGTGCATCTGTTCGTCCAACATCAGAGACTGATTAGGCTGCAACTATAATCTGAAAAGGCAAAAAACAGAAGTAGGAGGAACAATGTTCGGTAAGGGGGATCCCTGAAAGGATTATGGGGTTTGATCTACGTAAAACAGTGACTGAGATTTTTAATCAAATAATGGAGAAACCACTTGAAAATCTGATTGAATTAGATCGGGTACATAGGGTACCCACTACCAGCAACATAGACCATGCTAAGCCCCATGATGTTTTCTGTCGGGTACACTTTTTTAGGACGAGGGAGGACATAATAAGGGCGACATGGCAAAAAGGCCCAGCGGTCAATAATGGCGCAAAAATACAAATATACCCAGACCTGTGTCCTCAAACAAACGTCACCTGTTGAAACCCATTTTGGACTTAATACGCTCCAAGGGTGCTACATATCTTTGGGGATACCCACTTTCACTACATATTAAGAAAGAGGAACACAGTTTTAATTTGTATGATTCTGCTCAGTTACCAGACCTTATTTATTTATTTTTTTTCACTTTTTGGGTACAGAAGCTACTGAAGTCCCGGTATGGACAGAGCTGCCACCATTAGGGGAGTGGGCTTTTGCTTAAAATACCCAGCCAATCGTATTATTTAAGTGTTTTAGAGACTTTTTGATTTCTGAACTGGACAATTGACTAGTAGGTATAGCCTCCAAAAGGAGGGGGGAGGAGGGAAGAAGAAAAAAAAAAAAAAGGGGACCCCGAGAACCCCCCCCCCCCCCGATGCTAGTCTCACCTTAGGAAAATAGTGTGATAATATGTCAAGGTTCTGTATATGGTTTGATATAGGGGACTGGTTCATTTCCTAAAAGGGGGGATATTATATATACTTTTTTCTCACCAAAACGTTTTATCATAGAATTTTGCAAATAGCACTATCTGATGGTCTGGACCGGGGAGAAAGAGATGTGTACCCCCCGATGTACAGACCAGAACTTAAGAATGTTGCACTGACACAATATGTTTAATAGAGATCTCTTATTTGGGTAACAGGAGATCATGGGATTGAGGGGGGGGGGGGCTGGTGAGGAAAGGTGGTATGGAGGAGGTGAGGGTGTGAGGGGAGGATGGGGAGAGATTGGGGGGTGGGGGATTGGGGAGGAGGGGGTAATAGATGTAAAATGGGGGGGTGGTGGGATGTTGGGGGGATATCTATTATGGTTTGGCTCACAGATTGGAGTGATGTTGAAGTGGGTTCAGAAAGAAGAAAAAAAGAAAAAAAAGGAAAATGTTTTTTTTTTTTTCTTTGAGACCTCACAAGAGGACCTCTTAATTAGGGGGGTATATTTAGGGTGGGGATTTGTTAGGGAGTGAACACTTAGAAAAGTGATAACGTGTTAAGGTGAGGGGTGTATATGTATTTTCACAATGAATAGAAGGTGATGTTAAAAATGTGTTTTTTTTTTTTTTTTTTCTCTCTTTTTTTCTTTTTTTTTCTTTCTTGAGATCTCACAAGATGACTATCCAACTAGGGTGGTATATCTAGAGGGGGGGGGGGGGGGGTGTTAAGTTTTTGATTAATAATTGGAATTGAGAATCGGTGGGTACACCTGGGAAAGGTCATAATGTGTGGGGAATAAGACTCTCTTTTTTTTTCTTTTCTTTTTCTTCTTTTGTTTAAGATGTCACAAGATGACCTCTCAAATAGGGGGGCATACTCATGGTGGGGTTTTATGTTTTGGTGAACACTTGGAAAGTGATAAGGTGGGGGGAGTAGGACTGGAGGAAAAAAAAGAAAAAGGAAAAAAAAATTCTTGTGGGTTTTTTTTTTTCCTTTCTTCTTCTCTCTTCCGCTCTCATAGGAAAGGAATGGAGGATGATTTTTTTTTTTTCCTTTCTTGGAAAAAAATGGGGGGAGGGGACCAGGGAATACGGTGTGCCTATTAAGGAGGCTGGGGTTCTTAAGGCAAATTTAGAATTAAGATTATATTATGAGTATTATGAGTACACTTGGGTGTTCAGATGGTGACATATTTAAAATAAAGGTATTAAGTAGATTGGGAATGCACTGATGCTAGTGTTACATCTCAAATCTCCATCTTACTTTCCCCATTATAAAGCACCTCTCCTCCAGTGGGTGGAAAACAAGATGTGTTTTAGTTTCTGACTTTTTCTTTTTTTTTTTTTCCTTCTCCTCTCTCTAGTTTTTGGTACTTCCTCATCCCCCACGCAACGGGTAGACTCCGCGTGGCAGGGACAAAATGACCAAGATAACTCTGACGTTATACAACGTGAAAGGGCTAAATAGCCCAGTGAAACGGACTAGACTATTGGACGAATTGTGGAGACTCAAATCTCAAATTTTTCTCCAGGAGACACATTTTAGAAAAGATAAAATCCCGAGATTGGGAAATCATAGATTTCTGTATCATGGTGCCTCACAGTCTGCTAAATCAAGCGGGGTCTCAATTCTAATTTCGAAACAAACTCCATGGAAGGTATTAAAAGTAGTTACAAAGGAAAAAGGACATCTCCTTATTGTTAAGGGGCTCCTCGGTGACCAAAAAGTCACTCTTGTAAACCTATATTTGCCAAATGAGGACCAGGTCTCTATATTAGAGACATATCTTCACTTGGTACATCAACACAAGGAGGGCTCGTTACTGATGGGAGGAGACCTTAATATAGCGCTTAATCCCGTACTTGATGTGTCGAAGGGAGCTTCCCATATTTCAAGTACTAAATTGAATAGAGCCAAAAGAAGTTTACAGGAATTGCAGTTGGTGGATACCTGGAGAACCTTACATGCACAATAGACACAATAGACATTATACATTCTTTTCAGCTAATCATAAGACATAGGATTGATTACATCTTTGTATCACAGAACGTTCTGATAGACTTATCCGAGGCTTTTATAGGATCATTCACTCTCTCGGACCATGTGCCAACTAGTTGTATTATAGACGTAGGAAAATCAACGCCTCGGGAATGGCATTGGAAAATCAATGAGACACTGCTGAAAAATCCAGAATATGAGAAACAGATAGCTCAAGAACTGGATTCTTTTTTTGAAACTAATGACACAGAGGAAGTATCACCCTTCTGTTTGTGGGAAACACACAAATGTGTTATTAGAGGGATCTTGATATCCCTGGGGGCGAGTAGGAAACGTCTTTTGACGGCGCAGATAGATTTGTTACTTAAAGATATTAAGACTTGGGAAAACACGCATAGGAAATCATAAACCCCACAGAGGAAAAACTAGTGCGGCTACGTGAAGAGTTGAACTCACTACTTATAGAGAAGGCAAAGGCTAAACTAACCCGATGTAGATGAACATTCTATGAATATGGTAATAAACCAAGTAGGATTTTGGCCAATGCCCTAAGAGACGAGGGCACGGAATTATATCCCCCACATTAAAATGCAGGGAGATGTGCTAGTGGACTCCTCACAGAAGATAGCACAGGCCTTTAGGGATTATTACACAAACCTATATCAACTGGAGGGGCAGTATTCTCATGATCTAACAAATAGTAGATTGGAGGAGGCAAAGAAATATTTCCAAGCCTCAGGGATGCTGAAGCTATCAGAAGACACAATTAGAGAGCTGGAGGCACCTCTAACGGTGGAGGAGTTTCAGGAGGTTCCCAAATCTCTGAAATCAGGTCAGGCCCCTGGACCGGATGGCTATACTCTATCTTATTATAAAGTATTTTCAGAGAAATTGGCACAGAGATTTGTGACCGCCTTCAACTGTCTGCGAGAAGGGCAAACAATACCAGCAGAGACATTGATAGCCCATATAGCAGTTATTCCCAAGGAAGGGAAAGATCCATCTATCTGCCCCAGTTATCGTCCAATATCCCTGCTCAATGTGGATTTAAAGATCTTTACAAAGATCATAGCTACCAGATTACTGAGCCATATCCCTAGTCTGATAGACCCGGATCAGGTGGGCTTTACTCCATATAGAGAGAACACCCAGAGGGTGTTGAGCGCTATACATCTTTCTCAAACCCAACATATTCCTCTAGTGCTGTTTTCCACTGATGCGGAGAAAGCTTTTGATCGGGTAGACTGGAGATTTTTAAAAGCTATGATACAACATGTTGGACTGGGGGGAGGGATGCAGAGCTGGATTTCAAATATATACTCGACACCGACGACCCGAGTTAAGATCAATGACATATTGTCAGAGCCCTTCCCTATAGGAAATGGGACCCGCCACCCATTATTTTTATTCTTACTCTTGAACTACTTCTTATGCCCTGTACACACGATAGGATTTTCCGATGGAAAATGTGTGATAGGACCTTGTTGTCAGAAATTCCGACCGTGTGTAGGCTCCATCACACATTTTCCATAGGAATTTCCGACACACAAAGTTTGAGAGCTTGCTATAAAATTTTCCGACAACAAAATCCGTTGTCGGAAATTCCGATCGTGTGTATACAAATCCGACGCACAAAGTGCCACGCATGCTCAGAATAAATTAAGAAACGAAAGCTATTGGCTAATGCCCGTTTATAGTCCCGACGTGTTTTACGTCACTGCGTTCAGAACGATTGGATTTTCCAACAATTTTGTGTGACAGTGTGTATGCAAGACAAGTTTGAGCCAACGTCCGTCGGAAAAAATCCATCGATTTTGTTGTCGGAATGTCCGATCAATGTCCGATCGTGTGTACAGGGGATAAGAATGATTAGAGCTAATGGGGATATTGGAGGGATTCTGACAAAGAGCGGAGAACATAAAATCACCGCTTATGCGAATGATATGATGTTCTTTGTCACTTCCCCACTGATATCCCTTCCATTGCTATTATAGGAAATTTGCACGTATGGAGCACTGTCCAATTTTAAGGTAAATTATGAAAAATCGGAAGCAATGGGGGTGGCGCTGGGTATTACCCATCAACATCAGATCGCCTCCCAATTCTCTTTCAAATGGACAGACTCACGTGTCTGCTACCTGGGAACAAATATCACGAAAAAGTTATCTAGAGTGTTTGTATTAAATCATGCCCCAATGGTGCGCCAATTTAGATTTGATTTTCAGCAATGGAACAGAGAGATTTTCACATGGTTTGGTAGGATTAATATCATCAAAATGAATATTATGCCAAGGTTGCTGTATTTATTTCAAACACTACCCATAAAAATTCCAATAAGCTTTCTGAGGGATATTAGATCAGAGTTTATGAAGTTTATCTGGGCCGGAAAACCAGCGAGATTGCGCAGAAATATCTTCTCGCTCCCAAAGGAGAAAGGGGGGCTGGAGTCCCAGACCCAGTTAAATACTACCAGGCCTTGCATCTGGCAAGGGTCATGGATTGGTGTTTTCATGTAAAGAAACCATGGATTCAAATGGAACAGGCAACTATTGACCCTCCTCTGGAGGGAATTGTCTGGCTCCCAGACATAGACATCCCGCAATCCGTTAAGAGACATCCAGTGGTGGGTGTAACTCTACGAACGGCCAAAAGGGTCTTCAAAACCACCCCCATTTCTCTAGATCCGACTCCCATGACTCCAGTCCTGGGTACATTGACCTTTCAGCCAGGCATGACAGACCCCTGTTTCAAAGCACTGTTATGACAGGGCATCAGTAGGCTTTTTCATTTTTCAATAGAAGGGCGAGTAATGTCTAGTAGAAAGATCAAAAGAAACTTTTCAACAGAATTAGACTTTCTTTCCCGGATGCAGTTGAATACATATATCCGGTCTAAAAAAATGGAAAAAGGTCCCCCGAGCGGGGTTTTTAGGCAGCTAATCATAGATATGAACAAGGCATTAAATAAAATATTATATTAAAGTGCTTTATTGAAGGGTAATGAATGAATGTAACATATAAATATAAATTGGGAGCTCCAGTGGGAAAATACCCATACCAAATACATATAATAGCAAACATAGGTTATACACAGCATATGATAAGGCTATTGCATAACAATCCTGACGCGTTTCGACCCATGAATTTTGGGGTCTCTTCAGAGGATGAGTTTGCTACAAAAAAGAAGAAAAATTTTTATAACAGTATGTCCAGCTTATTTAAAAGAATTACAGCATAGGCAAGTTTGTTTAGCAACACTTTGCACATAATTACCACTGAGTTTGGATGTACCCCTCGATCAGAGCCTCCCCACACAGCAGCCAGACCATCCAGTGTGCCCGCACGTAGCAGCACCCCAGGAAGAAGGGGGAACAGGAATCCACTTGATATGGCTTGCAAGGAGTCACACGTATAATTGCCCCCCTACCAACACACCACTGGGGGGTGGGGCCGGAACCTACGAAAATTGTCAGAGCGTTAGCTCCTGAATATACCCATATAGGTTAGTAGTTAGATTTAACTATTGGGCGGTCAGAAAGTATTGTAATAATCTATTGCAACTTGAATTGATCATATGAAGGATAATAGAATGAGTGGAGTGACTATATTGGTATAACCAATATAGAATATGTCAGGGATGACCTTGTCCTTAAATGCTGACAATGGCAGTGATAGGAAAAGAAGTGAAGGATGTGCACAGTGAATGTGATGTGTGAATTTGAGGAAAAAGTGCATGATATTGCCAAGTATTTAAGTCTACGGCATCCAAAGCTAGTGTGCACATAAATCAAAATTAAATATAAGTAAAATATTATTCTATGGGGTCTGACAAAGCATTGATAATAAGAGGTATCATAAGTTCTTACTCACTCCTACTGTTGAGGAAAAGAGTCTGGCCGTCCAAGGAGGAAGTGGAGGGATCACACCCAAATCCACCCTCATTAAATAGTGTCCTTAATTAGTACTGAAATTAACAACAGGTATCGTTTCTTCCGCCCCTTAACCCCGGAGTGTAGAGGGAGACTATGGCCGCCATTGGCAGGCCTCGTGTGGCTCCCTCGGCATCCATCAAGGCGAAGCCCCGACATCTGTCGTCACCTTCGCCGTAAAATACGTGACACCATGAGGCCGCACGCATATGCGACCCGCACATGCGCGCACACCGCACGCAATGTCCGAAGGTGATGAGGGATGCCGCCGGCAGGGTAATCACACCCGTGGGCGGCCAACCCGGGAATCCGGGCATCCACGGGGAGAGACAAGGGGAGCGCAGGTGACTGAGCTCCCCACCCTGCCGGGAAGACACATCAGGGAACGTGATCCCCGACCCAGGGAGCATGCGACAGTGCAGGCATCACAGGGGCCCCGATGGCGCAAGCTGCAAGCGGGGAGGCGCCGATCGAGAGGCACACAAACGAGCTCACATATGCGATTTGTGAAAAACAACAAATGACAAAAGTTTTCTACATAATTACTTATTAATAATACAAGGTAAAACATTAGAAACTGCGCACTGACAATTCTAACAATATTCCCAAAAGTATACAAGAACCACAGCCACCCAGAAATGGCAACATAATTTCAACGTTTAAATAGATTTGTTTGAAAGGACATAACTCTCAAGTACACAGAAATATCTCCCAGATACACAAAATAGTAAGTGTATAACAACCCAGATAAGGAAATTTGCATCGGATCCAATGGATCCCTCATTGCTCACGGTTGCGATGCGATTTTACTCTATTCGCAACCACGAACAAGGCTATGGATTATAGACTCAATTAGGTATAATAATAATACAGACTCATAATACAAGAGCGTAACTAGTTTAGTGAGCTCAAGGGAAGAAATATTTAATCCTCTTATTGAGAGTCTACTTAAAATCCTAATGTGCGATTTAACATGCGATTTAACACATTTTTGGAAAATATATGAATAAAATCTAATGTGGTGTCTGGGATTAACACAGAGGGATATATACAGGAGAACAGACAGTGCACAGCTCATGTCTAACTCCCATGTGTCAAATGGGGGAAGGGGTGTTTAACCACCCAAATTTGTATAGCAAAAGAGGGAAGACACATTAAGGAGTCAATGCTGCTCACCCCAATATGGACAAAAAAATGGAAAAAGGTCCCCCGAGCGGGGTTTTTAGGCAGCTAATCATAGATATGAACAAGGCATTAAATAAAATATTATATTAAAGTGCTTTATTGAAGGGTAATGAATGAATGTAACATATAAATATAAATTGGGAGCTCCAGTGGGAAAATACCCATACCAAATACATATAATAGCAAACATAGGTTATACACAGCATATGATAAGGCTATTGCATAACAATCCTGACGCGTTTCGACCCATGAATTTTGGGGTCTCTTCAGAGGATGAGTTTGCTACAAAAAAGAAGAAAAATTTTTATAACAGTATGTCCAGCTTATTTAAAAGAATTACAGCATAGGCAAGTTTGTTTAGCAACACTTTGCACATAATTACCACTGAGTTTGGATGTACCCCTCGATCAGAGCCTCCCCACACAGCAGCCAGACCATCCAGTGTGCCCGCACGTAGCAGCACCCCAGGAAGAAGGGGGAACAGGAATCCACTTGATATGGCTTGCAAGGAGTCACACGTATAATTGCCCCCCTACCAACACACCACTGGGGGGTGGGGCCGGAACCTACGAAAATTGTCAGAGCGTTAGCTCCTGAATATACCCATATAGGTTAGTAGTTAGATTTAACTATTGGGCGGTCAGAAAGTATTGTAATAATCTATTGCAACTTGAATTGATCATATGAAGGATAATAGAATGAGTGGAGTGACTATATTGGTATAACCAATATAGAATATGTCAGGGATGACCTTGTCCTTAAATGCTGACAATGGCAGTGATAGGAAAAGAAGTGAAGGATGTGCACAGTGAATGTGATGTGTGAATTTGAGGAAAAAGTGCATGATATTGCCAAGTATTTAAGTCTACGGCATCCAAAGCTAGTGTGCACATAAATCAAAATTAAATATAAGTAAAATATTATTCTATGGGGTCTGACAAAGCATTGATAATAAGAGGTATCATAAGTTCTTACTCACTCCTACTGTTGAGGAAAAGAGTCTGGCCGTCCAAGGAGGAAGTGGAGGGATCACACCCAAATCCACCCTCATTAAATAGTGTCCTTAATTAGTACTGAAATTAACAACAGGTATCGTTTCTTCCGCCCCTTAACCCCGGAGTGTAGAGGGAGACTATGGCCGCCATTGGCAGGCCTCGTGTGGCTCCCTCGGCATCCATCAAGGCGAAGCCCCGACATCTGTCGTCACCTTCGCCGTAAAATACGTGACACCATGAGGCCGCACGCATATGCGACCCGCACATGCGCGCACACCGCACGCAATGTCCGAAGGTGATGAGGGATGCCGCCGGCAGGGTAATCACACCCGTGGGCGGCCAACCCGGGAATCCGGGCATCCACGGGGAGAGACAAGGGGAGCGCAGGTGACTGAGCTCCCCACCCTGCCGGGAAGACACATCAGGGAACGTGATCCCCGACCCAGGGAGCATGCGACAGTGCAGGCATCACAGGGGCCCCGATGGCGCAAGCTGCAAGCGGGGAGGCGCCGATCGAGAGGCACACAAACGAGCTCACATATGCGATTTGTGAAAAACAACAAATGACAAAAGTTTTCTACATAATTACTTATTAATAATACAAGGTAAAACATTAGAAACTGCGCACTGACAATTCTAACAATATTCCCAAAAGTATACAAGAACCACAGCCACCCAGAAATGGCAACATAATTTCAACGTTTAAATAGATTTGTTTGAAAGGACATAACTCTCAAGTACACAGAAATATCTCCCAGATACACAAAATAGTAAGTGTATAACAACCCAGATAAGGAAATTTGCATCGGATCCAATGGATCCCTCATTGCTCACGGTTGCGATGCGATTTTACTCTATTCGCAACCACGAACAAGGCTATGGATTATAGACTCAATTAGGTATAATAATAATACAGACTCATAATACAAGAGCGTAACTAGTTTAGTGAGCTCAAGGGAAGAAATATTTAATCCTCTTATTGAGAGTCTACTTAAAATCCTAATGTGCGATTTAACATGCGATTTAACACATTTTTGGAAAATATATGAATAAAATCTAATGTGGTGTCTGGGATTAACACAGAGGGATATATACAGGAGAACAGACAGTGCACAGCTCATGTCTAACTCCCATGTGTCAAATGGGGGAAGGGGTGTTTAACCACCCAAATTTGTATAGCAAAAGAGGGAAGACACATTAAGGAGTCAATGCTGCTCACCCCAATATGGACAAAAAAATGGAAAAAGGTCCCCCGAGCGGGGTTTTTAGGCAGCTAATCATAGATATGAACAAGGCATTAAATAAAATATTATATTAAAGTGCTTTATTGAAGGGTAATGAATGAATGTAACATATAAATATAAATTGGGAGCTCCAGTGGGAAAATACCCATACCAAATACATATAATAGCAAACATAGGTTATACACAGCATATGATAAGGCTATTGCATAACAATCCTGACGCGTTTCGACCCATGAATTTTGGGGTCTCTTCAGAGGATGAGTTTGCTACAAAAAAGAAGAAAAATTTTTATAACAGTATGTCCAGCTTATTTAAAAGAATTACAGCATAGGCAAGTTTGTTTAGCAACACTTTGCACATAATTACCACTGAGTTTGGATGTACCCCTCGATCAGAGCCTCCCCACACAGCAGCCAGACCATCCAGTGTGCCCGCACGTAGCAGCACCCCAGGAAGAAGGGGGAACAGGAATCCACTTGATATGGCTTGCAAGGAGTCACACGTATAATTGCCCCCCTACCAACACACCACTGGGGGGTGGGGCCGGAACCTACGAAAATTGTCAGAGCGTTAGCTCCTGAATATACCCATATAGGTTAGTAGTTAGATTTAACTATTGGGCGGTCAGAAAGTATTGTAATAATCTATTGCAACTTGAATTGATCATATGAAGGATAATAGAATGAGTGGAGTGACTATATTGGTATAACCAATATAGAATATGTCAGGGATGACCTTGTCCTTAAATGCTGACAATGGCAGTGATAGGAAAAGAAGTGAAGGATGTGCACAGTGAATGTGATGTGTGAATTTGAGGAAAAAGTGCATGATATTGCCAAGTATTTAAGTCTACGGCATCCAAAGCTAGTGTGCACATAAATCAAAATTAAATATAAGTAAAATATTATTCTATGGGGTCTGACAAAGCATTGATAATAAGAGGTATCATAAGTTCTTACTCACTCCTACTGTTGAGGAAAAGAGTCTGGCCGTCCAAGGAGGAAGTGGAGGGATCACACCCAAATCCACCCTCATTAAATAGTGTCCTTAATTAGTACTGAAATTAACAACAGGTATCGTTTCTTCCGCCCCTTAACCCCGGAGTGTAGAGGGAGACTATGGCCGCCATTGGCAGGCCTCGTGTGGCTCCCTCGGCATCCATCAAGGCGAAGCCCCGACATCTGTCGTCACCTTCGCCGTAAAATACGTGACACCATGAGGCCGCACGCATATGCGACCCGCACATGCGCGCACACCGCACGCAATGTCCGAAGGTGATGAGGGATGCCGCCGGCAGGGTAATCACACCCGTGGGCGGCCAACCCGGGAATCCGGGCATCCACGGGGAGAGACAAGGGGAGCGCAGGTGACTGAGCTCCCCACCCTGCCGGGAAGACACATCAGGGAACGTGATCCCCGACCCAGGGAGCATGCGACAGTGCAGGCATCACAGGGGCCCCGATGGCGCAAGCTGCAAGCGGGGAGGCGCCGATCGAGAGGCACACAAACGAGCTCACATATGCGATTTGTGAAAAACAACAAATGACAAAAGTTTTCTACATAATTACTTATTAATAATACAAGGTAAAACATTAGAAACTGCGCACTGACAATTCTAACAATATTCCCAAAAGTATACAAGAACCACAGCCACCCAGAAATGGCAACATAATTTCAACGTTTAAATAGATTTGTTTGAAAGGACATAACTCTCAAGTACACAGAAATATCTCCCAGATACACAAAATAGTAAGTGTATAACAACCCAGATAAGGAAATTTGCATCGGATCCAATGGATCCCTCATTGCTCACGGTTGCGATGCGATTTTACTCTATTCGCAACCACGAACAAGGCTATGGATTATAGACTCAATTAGGTATAATAATAATACAGACTCATAATACAAGAGCGTAACTAGTTTAGTGAGCTCAAGGGAAGAAATATTTAATCCTCTTATTGAGAGTCTACTTAAAAAATATATCCGGTCTAAGATGGGAACTTCAATTACAATAGGTGACCCTTCGATATTTGAACAATTATGCTTAAAGGGCGAAGCGCTGAGGCACTCATTATCATACTTATATGCCCTGTTAATTGAAGCAGGGACTCCACAGGAATTGCCTTTCCTGCAATGATGGGAAGGAGACCTGGGGGTGTCTTTTTCACAGGCTCAAAAGGACAGGATTTTATTATTTGCCCACAAAGCCTCATTGGCGAGTAGGTATCAAGGAGGGTACAAAATCCTTACTAGATGGTACAGAACCCCGGGAGCATTGCACCAGATGTTTCCCCAAGTATCTGATGTATGCTGGAGATGTGAGGAATCAGAAGGTACCATGATACATATCTTCTGGGAATGTCCAATGTTGAGGGATATTTGGAAGATGGTAGAGGAAACGGTAGAAACGATCACGGGTGTGTCTCTTGGAGAAAATCCAGCAGCTTATTTACTACATGATACCCCATTATTGAATGAAAAGTACAAAAACTAATTGTTTGCTCACTGCAGCAAAGGGCATGTATTCCAGTACTGTGGAAAAGTAATGTGCCTCCAACTAATCCAACAAATAGAAGATCTGACTATGACACTGAAAGAACAAGAGGAGAAATATCAGAGGACCTGGGCTCCCTACTTTCAATACAGAATACGGTTCCTCCTATCTGAATAGTGGGCAGAGACTTTGGTAGAGATATCCTCATAGGGAGAGTTAAAGACTGGACAGTAATCATACCTGACTTAGATATTTGGGAGAAAAAGGGAGAGGGGGATAGGGGAGATGAGGATTGAGAGGAACAGATACTGTAATTTCTTTTTTTTTTCTCTCTTTTGTATCTTTCTTGGGGTATCTACCCGCTTACAGAGGCGGAACCAGGATGTGTTCTTGGAGGGTTGAGAGGGAAAGGGAGGAGAAAAGAAAAAACACTATATATCTGTGCAGGGAGAATGAGTAGGTAATTTAATAACTAGTATCAATTAGGAATAAGTTCTATGCCCGTGATGTTGTTGAATAGGAATTGTTCTATTATTGTATCACTGAATTCGGAATTCGATTTGATTCCGCGATGCATCACGGTGCATCACGATTACTGCCGACAGTTTTCATCAACAAATTCAAGCAGTCAGGAAAACTGAAGGATGGAGGCGTGTGGGGATAAGGAAGGAGAAATCCATGAATAGGAAAGGAAGGAAGAAGGGATCCATGAATAGGAAAGGAAGGAAGGAGGAATCCATGGATAGCAAAGGAAGGAAGGAGGAATCCATGAATAGGAACGGAAGGATGGAGGAGTCTGGGGATAGGGAAGGGGGAATCCATGAATAGGAACAGAAGGATGGCGGAGTCTGGGGATAGGGAAGGAGGAATCCATGAATAGGAACGGAAGGATGGAGGAGTCTGGGGATAGGAACTAAGGGATGGAAGAGTCAGGGGATAGAAGAACTGAAAGATGGAGGGGTCAAGGGATAAGAATTGGAAGATGGTGAAATCCATGGATAGAGAATGAAAGAGTCTGGGGATAGGGAAGGAGGAGCTAATGAATAAGAAAGAAGGGATTGAAGAATTTGAGGAATAGGAATGGAAGGCTGGAAGAGTCTAGGAATATTATTCAACAGATGAGTCTGGGGGGAAAGGGTGATAGGAACTGAAGGATGGAGGGGTCCAGAGATGAGAATGGATGGGACCTCAGATTGTTCAGGGTTGCATGGGGTGAGGGTTGAGACCCAATGGAGTTGGGTGTGTGAGGATGGTGGCCGTTGGTTTGAATAGGGAGGTGGAAGAGGAATGGGCCAGAAGCAATATCCGTCTGATGTGGAGTTTTGGTGATCTGGGGTTAGTGACTAGGAGCATTTTGAGACATATAGTGGGGTTGGGCGAGAGACAGTGGGACTTGAGGGAGGAGGAACGGGTTGTGGAGCATATCAGGCAGTTTGACAGTCAGCTGGGGAAAATGCTGTCATATCTGCATTAAAAAACAAAATAAAGTGGGCGCTGTATGATTAGTTAGCAGCTAGCACACGGTGAATATACAACCAACTACCCAGGGCCCTCTCTTCTTCCCCCAACCACCTTGGGGGCCCTCTCCTTCTCCTCCAAACATCCATGTGCCCTCTCCTTCTCCCGCAGACATCCAGGGGCCCTCTCCTTCTCCAGATGGCCACCCAGGGGCCCTCTCCTTCTCCAGGTGACCCCCCAGGGGCCCTCTCCTTCTCCAGATGGCCACCCAGAGGCCCTCTCCTTCTTCAGATGGCCACCCAGGGGCCCTCTCCTTCTCCCTTAGCCACCCAGGGGCCCTCTCCTTCTCCCTTAGCCACCCAGGGGCCCTCTCCTTCTCCCTTAGCCATCCAGGGACCCTCTCCTTCTCCTTTAGCCACCCAAGGGCCCTATCATTCTCTCCCAGCCACCCAGGGGCCCTCTCCTTCTCTTCCAGCCACCCAGGGACCCCCTCCTTCTCCCTTAGCCATCCAGGGGCCTTCTTCTCCCTAAGCCCCCCAGGGGTCCTCTCCTTCTCCCCCAGCCACCCAGGGGTCCTCTCTTCCTCCATCAACCATCCTGGGGCCCCTCTCCCCCTTTCCTTAGTAGACACCACAAATATGTGACCAGGCTGCAGAGTGACCAATCAGGGGCATGGTTTCCTGAATGTTCCTCGGACAGGGCGGAGATCTCCTCCCGGGAGAAAGTGCCTTACCTTTAGGGTACTAGCCTTACCTTTTTAAACAGAAGCATAGAAGATTGAGCAGGGTGTCAATAGCTTAATATCATTGCCTTGCAGTGTACATAGCTGCATAAGATCTAGTTTGCAGGGTACAAGCACATGACTTTGTGGCCAGGGTGGTAACTGCTATCGGGTGGTAAAACCCTGACAATACTCCACAGCACGGAAAGGGTTATCATAAAGCAAAAGTAGTAGCCGGCAATGCCAACGTCCATATGAATATCTTTATTTCTTGCACAGGAGTAGATAAATTGCTTACATGTTCGTATGTTATATATTCGAGTTCACCAAAATTCATGGCTGGAAACAAATGGTTCTTTTTGCTGTGGCCTTAATTCATGCCGTTATTGCAATAAACACAGCAAGAGCCATAAAACTATTGTTTTTTGGTCCAATGGTAGAGAACTCACAATACAAAGTTACAGCAGCACCAAAAATGTAGTATACGCCATGGAGTGCACTTTTGAACCCGAATTGCTGAACACTATAATGGTGCTACCTACAATGATGACATAAATGTATCTAATGTATCTAGACACTTAAACTATGTACATGCTGGTAATATGAATGTGTTTACTTTCAGTGGTTTAAAGAGGGTTAAAAAAAACGAAGAACCCCCCTAATGGGGCTTTAATGCAGCCAATGATATATAATTCGAAAAGTGATGGAATGGTCAAATATAATTTTTATTGGTACAAAGGTTATAAAAGTGATAACTTCTGACATTAAAAGTCAAGACATGAGCTGTAGTACAAAAATTGTTAAAAAAGCCGGCAACAATATACAGTACAGTATATCCAGAGCAACAAGATCAAAATTTGTTATTGATGTTCTGACGCGTTTCGACCCCAATGGGTCTTCTTCAGAGGACAGATGATTAACAGCTGCAAAAATGTAAGCGTGTATCACAATCTTTTGAAAAAGCACAAGACAAAACATGGAATGAATTAGATTTGTGCATATGTATCAACATCTTCATATGTTGCATAATTACCAGTTAGGTTGCTTCCAATGACTATAGATGGCCGTGATGTGAGAGAGTTGTCCCCTCCCTTTCCTCCTCTGTTTCCCAGACGGTGGGCCAGCCCCCTAGAGAGCAGGTATTGAGTCAGATTGCCTTGCAAGGGATCACACAGAAACTACCCCCAAACAACTGGAGGAGGGGGGGAAGTGTGTGCACCGCACCTGTGGTAAAGTAACAATAATACTAAATTGAAAGCAAGAACAGAAAGGGGAATTGCATATTCCCAAAATGATAGAAGAAAATAGCGGATTACATTAGCTATGGATTAAACCAGTATTAGGGTTCATGGGTGGTTCCATGCATGTGCAGGGAGCGAGGTACAAACAGAAGGGGGGAGAGAGAAAAAAAAAGGGGGGGGGGGGAAGAGGGGGAAAGGGGGGAGAAGTTGATGAAAGGAGGAAAGCAGGGGACGTGAGGAAATCAGGGGACGTGAGAAAATGTGATGGGGGGGAAAGAGGGGGGGTTGAGTGGGGAAAGGATGGGAAGGAGGGGGAGTGAATGTCGTGTGCAAATGGGGAAGGTGGTGAGGGAAAGGTATGAGAGGGTAGGACAGGTAAGGAGCTGGGATGACAAGCAACCTGCAGACATGCATGGGCCGTCCACCAACAGAAATATGTATAAGGGAAATGCTGGTGATCGTATTGCAGAGTTGAGATTAGGATGCCAGTGTGTGGGGTGGAAATTACAAGCCAGCCATTGGGCTGGAGGGGAGAAACAAAAGGCTGTGGGGAAGTGAAGGAAGGGAGTGATGGGAATGGGGAGGTGAAGGTGATGTGAGAAGACCATGCGTGATGGCGAATGTGAGTGACAAAACAAGGTGAGCAACCAAACAACCCAAAAAGTGATAGGTGGAAAAAGTACTATTGAAGAATTGTGTGATGAAAGCAATACTGATTACCTTTCGTAGAAAACGATTGATCAAATAAGGATGCCAGCAACTCTAGAAAATTGTGAGTATATTGGCATTAAAAAATGGATAAATAAGGGTAAAGGATGCAAGGTGATCATGATGTGAATCACACATCAAGGGGAACAGTAGAGAAAAGCATAAGTTTCTTACCAAGCAGTCTGTAATGGCAGCATGCGAGCGTTAGGCGGGATTTGGAGGTTACAATGAACCTCCCCCACTGCTCGGTTTATTTACCTAGGTACTGCTTGATTCCGAGGTGCTCTCAGGTGCTGGTTCCTGCCCACTCCCTGGTTTCCTCCCCCAATTAGGGGAAAGGGTGGCGCCTAACGGCGCTCGCTGGGTGACCCCCCGGCGTTCCGGAGAAATGGTCTTCCCGGGTCTCCCGTCGCTTCCGCCGCAAATGCGAGGCGCCGTAACGCCACGCGCACGCGCATACCATCGCACGCATGTGAACACGGTGTCCGGAAGAGATCCGGGACGCCACTGGCAGGGAAGAGGAGAGCGCCCAAACCAGGTGCCGCCACCTGGTGGGCGCATCAAGGAGGCGCAGGGCCCTTGTGCCATCCCTCTTACCCTGCCAGGAAGGAAAATGTGACACGGTCCCGCCCCCCGGATGGAGGACACCGCCGACCGTGTGAAATGACCGGACCGACATCTCCCCCGACAAAAGGATGGGTAGATGGAGGAAAACAGAGGAAGGGAGGGGAACAAAAAACGAGAAGAAGTCTACACACCTTGCCATTGGGCGATGACTGGATAATCAACTTCCATATAAATTATAAATGATCCTTTTGTTAGCTCTAGAATATATACTGTTTGCAAGTCGCCATTTCCACACTAAAAATAATTACATAATTAATGAACCATAGCATAATCCATTATATTAAACAAAAAAAAAAAGAAAAGAACTATGAACTGGCTTTTGTTTAAAGCAATATCCCTCTAAAATTGTATAGTTGTTCCTGGACGGGAGATACAAGCTCCTATGTATTATGCTATTCAAGTTGAAAGGTGGTAAGTCACATAATTGGAAATGTTGTGAACGATCAAATCTCATTGCTGACAACAACATATACGCAAGGCAGGAATAATCTATGGAAAACATGATTTGGATCAATTTCTCAGACTGACGCCAAAAATACACAGAGACAGATGAAACTAGGAACCGATCTCAAATTTGTTAATACTAGCAATTTCTACGACAACCCAAAAGTAAGTGAAGGGTAATATAATCTTTCTGATGTGAGGGACTGTTGGGTGATATGTATCTTACGTAGAACTAAATTTCAAGGTATGTTCGAAATAAATTCCGAGTTTCATCGCTATCTGATTCGCTTATTGTGTCTTGCCAGAGGAAAACCCCTGCAAGAAAGGAGCGAATGAGATGGATTCATTCAGGCCTGAAGGAGAGGTGGCCTGTAACTGGAATATCCACCTCTGCTCTTTCTATAGCAGGACCTTATTCCAATCGCCACCTCTATGAGGAATGTGCATCCTACCAAGGGCTGTAAAGGTGACTTTTGGAACTTTATAATTGTGTTTTGAAATTACATGTCTCCCAATGGGGAGGTATGGGTTCCCCACCTGCATGCTGTATATTTGTTGGGAGATGCGTTTCCAAAATTCCTGCCTAGTTTTCCCCACATAATAGGCACCACATTCACATTCCATAAGGTATACCACTCCACGCGTGTGGCAATTTACAAAATGTGTAGGTGTGAATGTGTTTGCATTGGGGAGAACAGGGTTTTTTTCTTTTTTGATGAATGAGCAATAGGAGCAATGTCCGCATGGGAAGGAGCCAACTACGGAACAGTGTTTGTATCTCCTAATCTCATTCTTGTATTCGCTCTGGACCAGTTTATCCTTTAATGACATGGCTCTTTTGTATGTTATGGCTGGTTGTTTAGGGACAAAGTTTCTCAGTTTGGGATCATCCCTGAGGATGTTCCAATGCTGTTTTATGATCTTTTTAATGGCTATATGTTGCCGCGAATATCGCATAATGATACGAGTGAGACCACATTCGGAACTTTTGGAAGGTTTTTGTTGAAATCGAAGCTGAAATCTAGATTGTCCTATTGCTTGGTTGTAAGCTTTTTTAAGGCAAGATCGGCTGTATCCCCTTGCTAACAGTCGGATCTGAAGCTCTTCAGCTTCTTTTTTAAAAAGAACATCATTTGAACAATTGCGACGGAGGCGCAGCTATTGTCCGTAGGGAATCAAATTTTTGAGTGGTATGGGATGGAAGCTATCCGCGTGGAGAACCGTGTACCCGGCGGTTATCTTCCGAAACAAGTTGCTGGATAGCCTCCTTTCAGAAGTAACAAAAATGGAGACATCCAAAAAAGTGACACTGTGGTGGTTGTAGATCATTGTGAATTTGAGATTACGATCATTCGCATTGATTAAGTTCAAAAATTCAATTAGTTTGGCCTCGGATCCCTCCCAGACGACGAAGACGTCGTCAATGTACCTCAGCCACTTAGATATGTGGCTGGTGTACATGATGAGGTCCTCGTCATCCAGGAGGGACTTCTCCCACTCCCCCAGGTACAGGTTGGCGTAAGAGGGGGCACAACATGTGCCCATGGCCACACCCTGTACCTGGAGGTAGTGGGAGTTATCGAAGCAAAAATGGTTGTGGTGTAGTATATACTGTAGGCCCCTTAAGATGAAATCATTCAATGCCGAGTCAAGAGGGGAGGGGGAGTTCTCTTATGCCCCCTCCTAAGGGTTTTAATATGTGTTTTCTACATATGTTTTACAATACCAATCTGTATCGGTTCCTTTTTGTGTATACGGCTTTATTTTTGTCAATAACAAAGGTTCATGCTTACACCTTTTTCTAATTACACACACCTACTCTTGATTTTAATTTATTGTGATCATTGCAATACAAAGAGTTTGTAGTGGTATATATGGTCTATGTTTTTAGTGTGTATTTTGCTGTGAACAAGGCTACTCATCGAAACATGCAAGCATTTTTATCTACTGTGCAAGAAATAAAGGTATTCATACAGATGGAGTTGCCAGCTACTGCTTTTGCTTTATACTGAATTCTGGTGTATTGAGGACACTATAATGAGCCAGAGCACCTGTTTTTGAATTCCATGTACAATTCACGGATCTGTTCCATGTTGTGAGCACTGCACCTGTTCCCTATTTCCTACCAAAAGGATTATATCACCTTATCAAAATTGTAACAGTAGGGGGTCCCAGTGCCTGCAGAAAATGAGGAATGAACCGCAGAGGGGTCCCCAAGTATGTTAAGTACAAAAAAGAATAACAGGATTAACGCAACATCTTACTTATCCCAGAGATTAAGTAACATGCGTCAGTCAAGGGTCTCCATATTTATGGGTTGCTGCAGGGTGGTCAACAGTTACAAATGCACAGAGAATAGGCCTAAAGAGATTGATAGTTGTAGCCTGCCTATGTCCTATATGTAGCAAGGTCTCTGGCCTTGTCCAGTCTAATGAGAACTTTCCAGGCCAAAGATAGCTGACATCCTTCTGTATGTGGTGGGTTGTGAGGCATAGTGGGTGCAAGGTGGACAAAGTTATTGGGCGCCAGACACTTCTTGGATGTAAAAGAGGTTTTATTTCTCTTAACAGTCCTTTTTGTATTTTTAGGGGAAAGAGGGTTAGGGCCAGGACACCCTTAAGTAGTTTCAATTAGCAGATTCCGAGATTTGGATAGGACAGCCGTGCAGGGAAAGACCCCAGCAAGGCGCAACATCTTCACATGCTGGAATGCTGTCTCCTATGGCAACAGTCTTTAACAGTTCCTAACTCAAATGTAACAGTTCCTTCAGCTTCACTACAAATGCCTCTTGTAGTTCTTCAACACTGAGCTCCCACTGATTGACTGACTCTGAATCCCTTAAGCTCCTCCAATCTTTGCGGTGGTATCTCCCTCAAGCGTCACCCACGCTTCCCTGCAGGGGTCCCTAGCTTGGCACTCCAGATAATTCTCACGCTTCACCCCTGCTGACCGACTTGGTCCTTGGCTTGACTTACAAGGCTACTCTGCAAGTGTCATGTCCGCTGGTTGGGTCCATGACTTGATCACCGCCTGAAGTTTCCCGATTCTCCGCCGTGCCCGTACGGTGAGAATGCTGCTCCGGTACTTGCTTCAGTTACTCACTGTTGTCCCCTGGTAATAAAGGTGGTTGGTCCCTTTGTGGCGACAGCTTCCCTTCTACCTCCGACCACTGACAGGTTCTCCGGCTGGCAGAATCATCACATCTGGTTAGACTGCAAGCCGCAATCCCAACCCTGTGCTGCTCTCTTACTTCTGGATAGGCCCTCACACAGCCTAGCAGCCAGATGCCCCCGGGATAAGCCCAATCTCCGGCCTTGCAGCCTGGGGCACACGACACATGTCCATCCAGACAGCCATCCAGGTGGCACAGAACATAAATCACCTGACTCCATCCGAATATATAGGCTCTCCCAGCAGGCCAAGAGATCCAAGAAAACCCCTGCCCATTGGCTGAGATACCCCATATACCCATAACCTGACCTTGAGTTGTCCTTCTCATATCTAGTACCACCAAGTGCCCGGCCACCTAGTGGTAGAAGAGAAAAGTACAACCAGGCCAAGCGTAGGAAGAAATTAATAGATCTCTAACAATTGACCAGAGTAACTACTCCTAACAAGTACATTTGTGAGGAGCATCCCTGACTAAAACCCAGGGTGCTACGTATAGAAGATTGCTATGTCGGGGAGTCATGGGGAGCACTTTGAGGTAGGGGGTCTCTGGGAAATGCAGGTCTGTCTGCTTTGGCAGGTGTTGAGGTATTTGGAAGCAATTGAAGATGTAAGCAATCCAAGAGGCTCTTCATCCACTGTGCTCACTGAAAACGGTTTAGTCTGGTAAAAGAATTGAAGCTTTAGAAGAAAGCCTCATTGGTAACAAAGTTGGCGTCCGTGTAGGATCAGCTGGTAAGTTTGGAAGTGCAGTCATCTCTCTAGTTGTGGGGGAATGGTCCACAAACAGCTGGCATTTGTTTTCCTGGTATTTCAAGGATTGTTTGTGAGCCAATTCCAGAAGCCAGACGCTTTCCCTTATAGCAGGGACATCAGAAGATAATGTCCTATGGTGGCCCATCTGGCTTTTTCCTTGTAAGTGCTTTATAAACGTTGTTGAATTCCAGTCACCCCAAAGGTATTTCAGGTGCCAGTTCTTGAAACAGGGCAGTAACAGAGGAATTCAAGTCCTTGATAGATGCTGGGAGGCCTCGTGTTTGAGTCCTGAAGGTGGAGTCCAGGGGACTTGTTCTTTGCTTTAAAGGTTAAGTTCACCTCTTCCAGAAAATAGTCTATGCAATTAAGAGGCCCCAGCAGATATTGAAAAACTATGCAGCTTTGTAATATGTTTATTAATGTTATTATTGCACATGTAGGCCATTTGCCTCCCACTCAGAAGCCTGGCTGAAAAACTACTAGTTAGCAATCCCCACGTCCTACCTTGTGGCTAGAATGTGAAAACCATTGGACACTCACTCCCAGCATTACAGTAGCAAAAACCAACTGTTTTCATGCCCTAGCAACACGGCAGGATGTAGGTATTAACTGGGAGGTTTCAGCCAGACTTCTTGGGGAACTTAAATAGCCTAAAGGTATGACAGTAAAATTAATCAACTTTTTTCAAAGCTGCTCAGTTTTGTAATATCTACTGAGGCCCCTTTACTGCATAAGCTTTTTTGGGAAAACCTGTAACATGTTCAATGTCCTCCTCAAGACTTTCAATAACTGTGGTGAAGTTGTTACAGTGGGTTTGCAGGGCATTTTATTCATCTTCTTGGACATTTTGTTCAGTGCTGTCTAGAGCATATCATTAAATTGTTTTAGGAGGTCTTTTGTGGCTTCCAACAGTGCACTTGTGAGGGGAGCAGGTAAACATGGCCTTCAAGGATTCCTCCAAGTCTCTCAGCACACAGTTCGCGTACTTGGAGTTGCCATGCTCTGTCTCTGTGGGTTGTACGCCTTCCCAGACTGTTCATGGGCCAAAGCACGTTAGGCCCTGGAGCTCAACAGGTTTTAAAGATCTAATTAGTCCTGCGTGGCCTACAGTGACAGTGGCTTCCCTAAGTGCACTCGTGAGGTGAGCAGGTAAACGTGGCATTCAAGGATTCCTGCAAGTGTTGCAATAGAGACAGTTTGTGTACTTGGAGGTGCAATACTCTTTCTCTGTGGGCTGTGAGTCTTCGCCGACTGCTCAGTGAGCAAAGATTGATAGGTCCTGGGGCTCAACAGGTTATAAAGATCTAATTAGTCCTGGGTGGGTCAAAGGTTGCTTAAAAGGTTGCCATCTGTAAGTCCTTTACATGCACCCTCCTTCTTCCTACCATTAATCCAAAATCAGAAATATATGGCAAACAATTGCTATGCTATTCAGATTTAGTCAAGTTTGAGACATTCCTACACAGACTTTTAAAGATAATCTATTATTTAAATATGATCTCCAGGCTTCCCCTTAGAGAGAGGAGCGGGATGGGGTTCATATTTTGCCCAGATATGGGCTTTAATAGCAGCTAGCTGATGTTCACAATTGCCTGCTCAATCGCTGTTCTGTTGCTTTGCCAGAGCCCTCAGAAATATCCAGTACTTTCAAGTATCGGTTAGCATGTAAGCTTCCTCACATCTTCCTCACATCTTCTAAGGACCCATTGCTAGGCAAACATCATCATGTGAGGGGGGGGTCATTTAAACTCCAACACAGACTCACAGGAAGCTGAACAGACAGGTGGGGGAGTGTGAGGAAGGCAAGTTTCAGTGAGGAGGGGTATCAATTTATCTGGGAAAAAACAGCATATTTTCTTTAAGACCTCACTAAAAGCAAGAATAAGACACCCATAGATTACATGAGAACTCTCCCAGCTATGTAAGTAATTTTTTTTACATTCATGCAGTTTCTTGAGTGGGCGGAAATTTGAAACTTTTTCCAGCAGCTACCTACACAGTCAAGAAAAGTAATTAAAAGCATGTTTGGCACACAATGTTACACTCACTACTTATAAATATATTGTCTCTCTTATATTTATGTAAGACGCTGCTTACAGCAAATGGGGATATAATAGCTAACATATATTCATGTATAAACACTTATTACACTCTGAGACACCTGTTTGACCCTGGTTTGTAAGCATTCACTCCACACAGTTACGTGGCCTGTCTGTTTCCTGCGAAGGGTGACATATATTGGTCGTTTCTACTGTCATTTGGCTGTCATTTGGATGTCATCTTAAAGGGACCGTGACCAGAGTGGAGTGTTGCCTGGAATGTGATAAAGCGCAGTGGCTACTAATTTGTAGGCAGCCATTTAATCTGGTGAGTGCGGAGTATTGGTGATGGTAACTGCATGGTGGAGATCACAGTTACTTATTTATTCACCGATCTTCGGTTAGACTTGATGAACTTTACGAACTTGTTCTTTTTACATTAATTTATACGCAGATATTACTATATTATAACTGAGGATTTGAACTATTTGCACTCTAAAGGACTATTTGCATGTTTAATTAGTTTTACTGTGGTATCACATTTTTGATGCATTATATAATCTTTATCATACACATTTTTTGGTATTTTTTTTTGTTAATCTTAGACTAAGTTCACACTGGCATTAAAAGCAGGCGTTTAACAGGCGTTAAAAACCCCCTCAAACGCCTATGCAAATGATACAATGGACAGCACATGGTCATGTCGGGTCAGGAGGAGTTTGAAGCCTTTCTATGCCTCCCATTTAAGTCTATGATAATGCTTTGCAAATGCTCTGGCAGGCAGTTTCGCTGCAGTTGCGGGGCATTAAGATAAGTCTATTCCTTGTAATGGAATAGGCATTTGTGGAGTGGTTTTAACGTACCTTAACGATCATCAAACGCTTCAAAACTTCCCAAAGTGCGTTTAGGGCGCATTTTTAACGTGTCATAAATGCTTGAAAAACGCCAGTCTAACGCCCATACAAAAATTTATCGATGCAAGTCTAACGCCCATAGTCAGAGGCGGCTATATAATTAGGCAGTCGCCTAAGGCCTTGCACTCACAGGGGCCTCGCGACCGCGTAATTTGCCTGTGATCAATCAAAGATTACGGCAATGGTGGCTCGTCCTACCCCCGGTGGGACTCTGTGGCCTAGGGGCTGATTGATCATTTGGGTACTGGCCGAGGGCCTTGGGCCAATAGCGGCCTCATCATGGCCTCATCATAGAGCATCCGGTCTAGTGGCAGCAGGTGCGGGGAGTGGGACAGCAAAGGCCTCTAGGTGGCGGCAGCGGCCGGAAGACAGCACCCGGCTCCAGGTGCCATCTCCACAAGGCGTGTGGGCAGCATGTCCATGTGGGGCCCTAAGGCAGCTGAGGTAGCTGGGCTGCTCCTTTAGCCCGCACCACTCACCTGGCCTCTCCGCACCGGTCCGGCCACCTATTTGGTTTAGCAGTCCCCTTGACTGTGAAGAGGAAGGAGCTCCAATATCTTGATACTGCCTAGCCGACCGGAGAGAAAGTAAGTGCCCATGCAGCCCCCCCGTGCACCTGGGTAGGAGGGGCGGCGGGCAGATTTATATAGAGGAATTTATCTTTCCATATTCCTCCTGCAGCCTCTGAATGCCCACTTCTCCTCCTCTCCCTCCTGCAGGCTGCAGGAGGAATATGGAAAAATCAATTTCTCTATATGCAGCTGCACGCTGCCCATCCTATCCAACTTCTTTTGCTGACCCCCATGCTCTCTGTCCCCTCTGCGCTCCCTAGACCCTCCCAGTACTCCCTGCCGCCCTGTGCTCTCCAGCCCCTCTTGTGCTCCCTGGCTGCACCCCCAGTGCTCTCCGCCCCCCCGTGCCCTTCCAACCAATGTGCTCTCCAGCTCCCCCCCACTGTGCTGTCCAGCCCCCCTGCTCTCCACCCCTGTTCTTTCTGGCCCCCCAGTGCTCTCCAGCCCCCCAGTGCTCTCTGGCACCCCCTGTGCTCTCCAGCCCCCCCCGTGCTCTCCGCCCCCCCAGTGCTCTCCACTCCCCCAGTGCTCTCCACTCCCCCTGTGCTCTCCAGCTCCCCCACAATGCTCTTCTCCCCCACAGTGCTCTCCACCCCTGTCCTTTCTGGCCCCCAGTTGCTCTCAAGCTCCCCCCAGTGCTCTCCAGCTCTCCCAACACTCTTTGCCCCGCAGTGCTCTCCGGCCCCCACCCCTGTGCTCTCCACCCCCACCAGTGCTCTCCACTTCCCCAGTGCTCTCCTCCTCTGTGCTCTCCACACTGCTCTTTGCCCCCACCCCTGTGCTCTCCAGCTCCCAGACAGTGCTCTCCACCCCCCCAGTTCTCTCGGGCCCCCGTACTCTTCCTCCCATGCTCTCCATCACCCCTGTGCTCTTTCCCGGCCCCCTCACTCTCCGCAGCTCTGCTACATTCCCCCTCCTTTCTCCCAGCTGCTGCAGGGGATCTGTCAGGATGGAGAGTGGGGCAGGGACCGGTATAATAGGTTGCTCAGTCTAAAATGCTGGGCCTACTTTTTTGTCCCAGTTCGGGCCTAGCAGGGAAAATGAGCAGCGAGGGCAGCAAGCACTGATAGCCTTGGAGGGAGAAGAGCTCTGAAGACCTCCCAGGACCAGAGGACAGGCTGAGTGGGGCCGGAAAATGAGGACTGGCAGAAGGTGCAGGCGGCCAGGGACCACTCCATCTCACACCAAACAGATCCTCTGGAAGGAGCAGAAAACTGTTCCCATCCAGAATGAGAACAGACCCTGCCTGCTGCTGGCCATCATGGATATCCTGCTGGCATGGAAGGTACCATACCGAGCATCACACACACACACACTTTCCCACAAGTTTTATTGGCTGCATACAGTATATCTAATGGGTGAGGAGGGTGCCCTGGAAGTGGTGCTGATGAACTATGTGCTAGATCCGTGCATCTTTCTGCTGCCATTTTTATTGCTTGAATTTTTTCCCATTATGGGTGTGAATGGGGCTTCATGACTAAGTTTTGCCTAAGGCCCCACAAAGCCTAGAGCCACCTCTGCCAATACTAACACTATAGGAGCGTTTGTTAAACATTAGAAATTTAGTCACATGTAAACAAGCCCTTATATTGTTACAGGCACTGCACTTTATTCAATTAACTATACTTGAAAGAAAGATTTTGGCATATTAAATTGTTGCTACCTGCCTTCTTCCTTCCACTGAGCGCTGACTCATATATTTTATATTATAAACACTTCACCTGATCACCTTTATTGTGAAGTGAAAACATGAAACACAGGTTCTTCAAGACCCTCTAGTGAGGACTTTGATGTAGACTTCTGTTCAACGGTGAACATGTGTAGAATGGAAAATGAGGGAGGTCACTCTTGATGATTGTTTGGCTCCTTTCACACGAGCTGTCCAATCAGGTCTGCCTGTCAGTTTTTAGGTGGACCCGACTGGACACTCTAGTCTCTTCTATGGAGTGGCGGATGTCAGTGGCCGCCATCCGATCTGATATTCGTTAATCAGTTTCAGCAAACAATTTTTTCCTTTTGAGATAAAGGTTTTATATGAATAAACAAAATCTGATCATTTCACCGCTGCCAGTGTTAAGTGGCTTGTCTTGTCCATGCTGACCAGGAGATTTTGGAGCACTTCATGCTTCCTTTCACAGATGAGCTCTATGGGGATGCTGACTTCATTTTCCAGCAGGACTTGGCAACTGCCCACGCTGCCAAAAACACCAAAATCTGGTTCAATGACCGTGGGATTACTGTGCTTGATTGGTCAGCAAACTCGCCTGACCTGAACCCTATAGAGAATCTATGGGGCATTGCCAAGAGAAAGAGGAGAGACATGAGACTGAACAATGCAGAAGTGCAGAAGGCCGCTATTGAAGCATCCTGGTCTTCCATAACACCTCAGCAGTACCACAGCCTGATAGCTTCCATGCCATGCCACATTGAGGCAGTGATTGCTGCAAAAGGGGCCCAAACCAAGTACTGAGTACGGTACATATGCATGCTTATACTTTTCAGAGGTCCGATATTGTTCTATGTACAGTACAATCCTTGTTTTATTGATTGCATGTCATATTCTAATTTTCTGAGATTGTGGATTTGGGATTTTCATGAGCTGTAAGCCATAATGATCACAATTATGACAAATCACGAGTTGAACTATCTTGCTTTGCATGTAATGAGTCTATCTCATATATTAGTTTCACCTTTTAAGTTGCATTAGTGAAATAAATGAACTTTTGCACAATATTCTAATTTTTCGAGTATCACCTGTATATACAATAGATACATTGATCTTGACACACTGTCATCTTCCAGAGCGCTGAGAGATGCATCCTATCTAATCTGCCTTTGATACAGTTGACCACCCCCTCCTCCTCAAAAAACTCAATTTGCTTGGTCTCCATGGTTGCACTCTCCATTGGTTCGAATCTTACCTATCTTATCGCACCTTCAGTTTCACTTACAACTCCACTTCCTCTTCTCCAACTCCTCTTACTGTTGGGGTCCCCAAGGTTCTGTCCTTGGACCTCTACTATTCTCGAACTACACGTCCTCCCTGGGTCAGCCAATAGCCTCCCATGGCTTTCACTACCATTTATATGCTGACGACACCCAAATCTATTGCTCTGCCCCTCAGCTCACCCCATCAATCTCCTCACGCATCACTGATCTACTAACAGACATATCAGCCTGGATGTCAAACCACTTCCTCAAACTGAATCTAAAACTGAGCTCTTAATATTTCCTCCCCCACGTGCCCCCTCCCCTGACTTCTCTGTCAAGATCAATGGCACATCTATCAGTCCGTCCTCACATGCCAGGGTGCTAGGGGTAACCTTAGACTCTGAACTGTCCTTTCAGGTCCACATACAATCCCTGTCCAAATCATGCCGCCTTAGCCTCCGCAACATTTTCAGAATACGCCCTTTTTTAACTAATGACACCACCAAGCTTCTAATTCACTCCCTGGTTATCTCTCGCCTCGACTACTGCAACTCCCTGCTCGTTGGACTACCTTTACATAGACTATCCCCCTTCAGTCCATAATGAATGCCGCTGCAAGACACATCCACTTTACCAACTATTCAGTGTCCTCCACCCCTCTCTGCCAATCCCTCCACTGGCTTCCACTCACCCAACAAATAAAATTCAAAGTACTAACAATAATTTACAAAGCCATCCATAACTCTGCCCCCAGCTACATTACTAACCTAGTCCCAAAATACCAACCAAGCCGCTCTCTTCGGTCATCCCAAGACCTCCTGCTCTCTAGCTCCTTTGTCACCTCCTCCCATGCTCGCCTCCAGGATTTCTCCAGAGATTCTCCCATCCTTTGGAACTCTCTACCCCAATCTGTCCGACTGTCCCCTAATCTATCTATCTTTAAGCGATCCCTGAAAACCCTTCTCTTCAAAGAAGCCTACCCTGCTTCTAACTAACACTGTTTTACTTCCTCCATCAGCTCATCCCCCCACAGCTATTACCATTTGTATCAAATGACCCTTCCTTTTTAGATTGTAAGCTCTAAAGAGCAGAGCCCTCTGGTTCCTCTTGTACCAAATTGTAATGTAACTGTAATGTCTGCCCTCATGTTGTAAAAGCGCTGCGCAAACTGTTGGCGCTATATAAAACCTGTATACTAATATAATAATAATAAATGTGGCAGAGCAAGGCTCTGTCCCTATGAAAATGGGGTTAAAGTGGACACAGAGTCTGCATATCGGCAGAGTGCAGAGCTACAGAGCGTAAATTTGAAACAGAGAAAACCACTCTGGCAGTTTTCTCCAGGTTTTGCTAGTTCCTTATGGGGCTCTGTAGTTTGGAGATCCTTCAGAGTCTGGGGTGGGACGGGATCTCCAACCCTGTGTCCGGATCTTGTGGGCAGCCAGCAGGGTGTGTGCCCAGGTGCACACAGCCCATATAACGAAGGGCTGGTGAGAGCAGATGGAGAAGGAAGGTGGAGTTGGAGCAGTGGCTGCTAGTGTCTCTGTGTGAGGATAGATGCTGTGTGCATTAAGAAGCTTCAAAGCTGTGTGTGTCCAGGGAGCCAGAAGCTGTGTGCTTTGAAGGGCTTCAAAGCTGTGTGCGTCCAAGGAGCCCAAAACTGTGTGTGTCCAGGGAGCCAGAAGCTGTGTATGTTGAAGGGCTTGAAGCTGTGTGCAGCCAAGGAGCTTAAGACTGTGTGCATCCAAGCAGCTCATTTGAGGGGCCTGTACCTATAGCAGCTGTACTGCTGAAGAGTAGCCAGGTGGGCTAGCATTTTCATTTGGATATTGTGTATTTAATTGAAGCTTGGACCCCTGCGTGGGATTCCTGGATGGACTTTTGTTTTGTTTTTCCCTTTAATAAACGTGGGCTACCAGGGTGGTGCACAAATGCGGGCATGTAGACGGTGGAATCTGGGTCCTTGCTCCATGGTGTGTCGCATCAGGAACTACTGCTAGCTGTGTGTGGCAGCCAGGCCAACAGCATTGCACAGAAGGTTGATGGACTGTGTTGCATGCAGGTTGTGTACCTGTGAAAGGAGAATCACTTTTTTTTTTTTTTTTCTTCTCTGCTGTGAAGTGTGTTGCAAGTTGCTGTGTGTAAGACAGCAAGGCTGGGGCGGTCAAAACAGAAAAAGGAAGCAATCCTTGCAGAAGCAAGGGAAAGGGTTCTATGGCTAGAGGGTATTTCACCACATGCCCCAGCCACGCCAGAGAATTTGTTCAAGTGTGAAATCTCTGTGACCTGGGGTAAATTAATCATGTCATCCCCAGTTAAAAGGGAAGTGAAAGAGGTTGCCCCTGGCAACAGGAAGCCAGGTGGACAGCAGCCTGTGGAAAGCAGGAATATGGTCGTCTGTGGAAGCAACGTCCAGGCCAACAGGAATGTTGGGGATCCAAGGAGTCTGTCTGCTGATGGTCGTGACCAGTGGAGTCCTCGAGAGTGGTATCCCATGGCAACAGAGAACCAGTCATCAAGGAGATTCCAAGAAAGTAAAGTTCAGCGTCCAGTACCGTGCTTGGAATGTGGTCAAGTGGGGCATGGAATTTTTACTTGCCCAAGGTTCTGGAACAATGCTAAAGAGTCTGGAAAGGCTGCGGTGTCATCCTGTGGCCACACAGAGGAAGTAGCTGGTATGGATGCAGCTGAGAGACAGCGCACTCAGAGGAAGGGTATGATGCCAGCCACTAAAAATGGTAAGACTGTTTCAGTTTGTGGGACTGAACCTAGTGAAATGGGAGTGTGTCCAGCGGGGAGATCCGCAGTGCAAATGGACATAGACTTGCTGCAGTGTGCTACCCGAGGCAGTGGGGAGGCACATGGTGAAACCCAGCTGACAGCAAGGTTAAAGACTCAAATGGACATGGGGACTATGCATGTGCCTGCTATAATCCAGCAGAGTGCTGGAGAGGTTAAACAAGGGGTGACCAAAACTGTTCTTGTGCCATGTTCCCTAGTGACAGGTGCTGCAGAGTTGCCCAGGGAAACTTCAGAGGAGCTCGCATTGACGGAGCAGAGAGTTTCCCAGGTCAGCTATGGAGATGCCCAAGGAGGAAAGAGTTCCCCTTTAAAGATAGAGGGTGCTGTGAGGAGAGGCTCACAGGCTGTGATGGGTAATAGACAATCCACAAAAGTAGCAGTTATGTCTACACATAATAAAAATTCTGATCGTTATGCTGACAAATGTGTTACTGTTGTCACTCTTGTGACAACAAGAAGCGCAGGATTGTCCATGGAAGTCTCTTGTGGTCTCCATGTGTTGGAGCCAGAGGTTTTCCAGGATGGCTGGGGTGCAACTTTGGTGAAACAAAGGAAGACTGAGTCACACAGTGAGAGTGTGTGGGCGCAGCCCCACAACCCTAAGTGTAACCCAGTTGTCAAGGGGTTAATTCAGCCTGCAAAGCTGAAAGTGCAGAGCTGTGTGTGTCAGTAGCGCCCCCAGAGCAGGTAGAGCAAATGCATGTATTACAGCCTGCCTTGTCAGATGATTTGTCAACCCAAGGGGATATGTATAGAAATGACAGAGGTGATGTTTTGGCTAGTGAATCCCAGGTTCCTGTGGGCCTTCTAGAGTAGGTGATGGAACCACAATTGACTGGGATAATTGGTATGAGAATGCAATCGCAATACTAAATAATGTGGTGGACATAACACCTGCTATGCCCAATGGAGGGATCGCAGATCGGCTGGTGCTCAAGAACAAGTTTGTCCCTGCGAAGGTTAATGCCCTCCAGTCTGAAGAAACTGTTCAGGGTGCTGGCATAGAAGATGTGTTGTCCATAGCCCAACAGCTCAAGTGTCAAGGTGACAATGTGACTTGTAATGACCTGAAGCGGCTCACTGACACTGGTGTAGAAGGGATAAGTGTGAGACATGTGTCTGACAGCACTCCAGGGGAGCAACAGGCTGTGATGAGGGGTACCTCCAAGGAGTTGGAGGTCTCTTCAAATGTCTCAACCTCACAAGCTGCAGTGGATGAGCCCCTCCATGTCTTGGACAGGGAAAAAGACCCTAGAAAGCTCTGGTATTTACAAATGGGATGTTTCGAGATGACAGAAACCTTACTTGAAATGCTGGAGTTGGTAAAAACGCACTCACTGTACACTTGGGTACTCCACTGCAGTCGGACCAGGTGGTGCTGCGTAGTACCAATGGGTGGAGCCAGGTGGTACAGGCTGTCCTGGGAAGCCTTGATCAAGAATGGTATCGGTGGGAACAATGCTTATTAACAGTGTGGAAGATAGTCTTGAGGTTGTTTGAGAAGGTGCTCCCATTTACTGAGTGGTATGAAAGGCGCTTAGGAGAACCGTTGGAGACATCAAAAGGTCTCTCCGGCTAGTGTAGTGACTAGAAACATCTCTGCTGGTGTGGTCCAAGGTTCGGCTGAGCAGTCGTCAGTAGAGGGCGTGGATACTGTCTCACCCGCTAAACTTCATGAGAAGGAAGGGCCCAAAATAGACTCAGCACTAGCAGAGATGCTTTCTATCACTCAGAAAGAGGTACAACTTAAAGACACTGTAAAGGAAAGTGCTAATGTTGGTTGCTGCAACAATGTAATGTGTACATCAGAAAGAAGTAGTTTGTGCTTGGATCGGTGTCATTTGTTAGATCAGTTACCCATGGAGTGTTGGACAACAAGTGAGGTGAAGCTGTGCTATGGACCCGTGGGGTGTAATCACTTGCCTGTGTTTTGTCCCTCCTCAGGTCTGGTTCTAACAAGTACTAAGATAGATGGCACTGATTGTGTTTGAAAGGGTGTCATTAAAATGTATGATCTGCTAATGTTTGGTGCTGTTAAAAGTGATGTGGTTGCCGTGGGTAACCAGAGAGAGGTTTTTGAACCTGAAAGACCTGTGGTGAAAAGTAAAACTGACTTCTGTAAGCTGAAAGGTAGGATCAGGGAAGGCAGAGTTCCCCCAAGAGAGGAGAGTATGCTCAGGAACCCCAAGAGAAGAGAGGGAAGGCAGAGTATACGGAATTATAGGACCCTGTTAAGATCCAAGGTGAGACGTATCTGGAAGCACACCCGAAAAAAGGGTTGGGCAGAGGTGTCCCAACTGCTATGGTGGGTGCAGGTGTTTCTCCCTCCGGATCTAAACAAGAGGGGGGGTATGTGGCAGAGCAAGGCTCTGTCCCTATGAAAATGGGGTTAAAGTGGACACAGTCTGCATATCGGCTGAGTGCAGAGCTACAGAGCGTAAATTTGAAACAGAGGGGCTCTGTAGTTTGGAGATTCTTCATAGTCTAGGGTGGGACGGGATCAGCAACCCTGTGTCCAGGTCTTGTGGACAGCCAGCAGGGTGTGTGCCCAGGTGCACACAGCCCATATAACGAAGGGCTGGTGAGTGCAGAAGGAGAAGGAAGGTGGAGTTGGAGCAGTGGCTGCTAGTAAGTGTCTCTGTGTGAGGATAGATGCTGTGTGCATTAAGAAGCTTCAAAGCTGTGTGTTGAAGGGCTTCAAAGCTGTGTTGGTCCAGGGAGCCAGAAGCTGTGTGCCTTGAAGGGCTTCAAAGCTGTGTGCGTCCAAGGAGCCCAAAGCTGTGTGTCCAGGGAGTCAGAAGCTGTGTGTGTTGAAGGGCTTGAAGCTGTGTGCATCCAAGCAGCTCATTTGAGGGGCCTGTACCTATAGCAGCAATACTGCTGAAGAGTAGCCAGGTGGGCTAGCATTTTCATTTGGCTATTGTGTATTTAATTGAAGCTTGGACCCCTGCGTGGGATTCCTGGATGGAATTTTGTTTTGTTTTTCCCTTTAATAAACGTGGGCTACCAGGCCCTTAACTATAAATGCCTCTCTGATGTGGACTCACTGCACCTAAACGCATCTATCCACTTGAGCTGAACAATCCCTCAATGCCACATAATCTAACTACAGCAACAGTATATATATTTCCTGCCTAACAGTACTATTCCCCTGAAAATAATGTTTGCTTTACTATTTAACTTTTTCGTAAAACTTTATATATCAACACTGTTGCCATTGGCTCTGCAGGCCCAAAGTCCACTAGGCCTTTTGTAAGAAAAAAAACTACAACAAAAAAACAAAAATGCACAAATCAACTGCAACCATTGGGTTGCTCTTAGTTTTGTTTTTTTGTTTTCTCTTTTTTTTCTGTGAACAAGTTGAGAAAACTAAAAAAGAACTGAGGATCCCCTCTGCAGATCTCAAGTAATCCACTCTGCATGGCCTGTCATGTGTGTTTGAATGCAGGTTTACCCCTCCCCTGCCTTGAGCAACAGTTAAGTCTTTCTTTAAAGTGGTTGTAAACCCATAAAAAAAACTGCAAGACAAAGGCATAATGAGCTAGTATGCATAGCATACTAGCTCATTATGAAATACTTACCTCAGATCGAAGCCCCTGCAGCGGTCCTGGCACGCCGCTGTGGCCGGCGACATGTCTCCTGGAGTTATTTTTCGGTATCGCGGGCTCCGGCGCTATGATTGGCCAGAGCCTGTGCACCGCCTGCTAATGATGGCGGTAGTGTGCACTAATTGAGATCATGGAATGGGCACCCCCATGCCGTGCTATTCCTGCAGGGGCAGCTGATTTTTAACTGTTCTCCTTAAACAGCACAGAGACCACAGAGCCACCCAAGCAACAGTCCATTCACTCCACCTCCAATAAACAGCCTAGGGGTTGTCTTTTTGTGATTTAGTGTTGGTAAAACTTGGAAGATTATAGGGATTAGGGCAGTGGAAGCTGGTGCTTAAAATTTTTAGGGGGGTGCAAACAAGCTGAAAAATTCTAAAAAACAAAACAAAAATTGCAGCCTCACTGTGCCCATCAAATGCAGCCACTCTACCATCAAATGCCGCTATTGTGCCCCATCAGATGCAGCCACTGTATCTCGGTGGCGGGTCAGGCAGTGGCGAGCTGTGTCCTCCATGTTTCCTCCATGTGTCTCTTTTTTTCTTCCTGCTATGTGCCCAATAGCAGTGCCTGTCCTTTCAGCAAATCAGGTGACGGGTATCAGACCCACGCTAACTGACTGACGGAGAGGCAGTTCAGTGTTAGAAAAGCAAATAATCATTTGCTTTTTTAACACACCTGGGTTGGCTCCAAGCGCAATGCTCTGCGTTCCAAGCCCACCTTTTTTGAAGTCTATTAGAGCCTATGGCTCTAATCAGGTGCTTCAAAAATCCCCCCCCCCCCGCCTATTTCAGGCGCCTGGTGTCCTAAAAGGGGCCAGACGCCTGAATAGAGGGTGGTGGCAGTGGCCACAAATAGATTCCTGCAATGCATGAATCTATCCATTTACATAGAGGGGGTGGCTGAAGAGAGGGGGCAGCGCCCGTGCACTCTTAATGGACGTGCTGCCTGGATTAGGGCATGGGATACTCCTGAGTGGTTAGTACTTAGCAATTAGAGGACATTCTTCTCCTGAAGCAACTGTGAATATTGGACAGTCCAAGGCCTCACAGCTGGGGACATGAGGCATCTGGTTACCCTGCACAGCTATTAGTACCCAGTGCAAATCTCAGGAACACTGCACAATACAGGAGGGTACTGTTCTCTAAGCTCACAGTCCAGGACACCACTAAGGATGGGTAATGGCCAGTACCTGAGACCCTATGACAGCAGTCGCAAGCAACCTCAACCCAAAAGCAAACAGTCACCAGGAATCAACTTAGGGTTATTACTCACAAGTCCCCAGAAAAACTGCCAACTTCCAGCCTCCCACGGACACAACCCAGTGAGTGCAACAGTCCTTCTCTAGACCAGATCCCTTTGGTGAAGACTTGAAGTCAGTTCCAGATCAATTACAGATCCCAGCTCTGCCACCGCTAAGACCTCATAGAACATCAACACAGTCCACAGGCTGCCTCAGGAGGAATAGCCCCCTGAGGCTTGGAACTCTCTCTGCTGGGGAAAGACTCTCTCTCCAGGGCTCCAGACTATTTACCAGCTTCCCAGCCACCATCCGGTACACCTTCCCAGGAATTGGCCCTGATCAATATTCAGGCAGTTTTTTTGCATTATCCCTCCCTAAGCATTAGAGAGATCTTCTAGAGGCAGGGAGAAGCAATGAAACTCCCAGCCTGTGAAACCGTGAACAGACCAGACCAAACAATCACTGCTCACCTGACTACAGAAGGAGCCAAAAACAAAATTTACCTAGCATCATGCGCTAGGACAGTGCTACAACACTAAAGTGCCAGCATATAGCCCAACCTATATGACTATACCTTTTATCTCAATATCTTTAGCCTGGATTCACCACTATTCTGTGTGTAATGCAGTGTGATAAATAATGCACACTTACTGTATAGGTATAACTGGGTCCATAATGTTTTGCTTTTCTTTTCACGCTAAACTGCAGTACATAGAGGCAAACTAGCCACACAGAATGAGAATGTTTCCTGTAAAGCATTTTTCTGCAGCAAACGGCTGCATTTCGCTGTATTAAAAAAGACAAGTGTGAAAGGGTCCTAATGCCACGTACACACGGGTGGACTTTTCGACCGGACTGGTCCGACGGATTTTCCAACGGACTTTCAATGGACTTTTGACAGACTCCAACGGACTTTTCAACGAACAGACTTGGCTACACACGATCACACCAAAGTCTGGATTCGTACGTGATGATGTACACCGGACTAAAATAAGGAAGTTGATAGCCAGTAGCCAATAGCTGCCCTAGCGTTGGTTTTTGTCCGTCGGACTAGCATACAGACGAGCGGATTTCTGGGTCCGGCGGAGTTACGACGTAAAGATTTGAAGCATGTTCCAAATCTAAAGTCCGTCAGATTTTTGACTGGAAAAGTCTGCTGAAGGTCCGATGAAGCCCACACACGATCCGTCGGACGAGTCCGGTCAAAGTCCGCCCGTGTGTACGCGGTTTTAGTCCTGTAATTGTAAGCTATAACCTCAATTCCAAAAAAGTTAGGATGCTGTGTCAAATCTACATAAACACAGAATGCAATGATTTTCAAATCTCATAAACCCATATCTTATTCACAACAGAACATATAAAACATGTCAAATGTTTAAACTAAGAAAATTCACCATTTTAAGAAAAACATAAGGTAATTTTGAAATTGATGGCAGCAACACATCCTAAAAAAGATGGGACAGGGCAACAAAAAGCTGGCAAAGTGTTACTAACAAGGTTTAGCTGGAAGAACATTTTGCCACTAATTAGGTAATTGGCAACAGGTCAGTAACCTGACCGAGTATACAAAAAGCATCTTACAAAGTCAGAGCAGGAGCGAAACTAGGGGGGGCACCTGCCCCGGGCTCCGCATTGAGGGGGGTGCTGCTGACAGGAGCAGTGACAGCAGTACCACTTCTCGTGTCAGCCCAACGCTGGGAGCGGGGAGGAGAGAGCCAGAGGCGGGGGGGACTGTGTTCTCTCTGTCAGGTCTGCCGGGGAACCTCAACTGTCACTCCAGTTTCCTGACCGGTAATCTTCTTATCCCAGTATCAGGTGGAGGGACGGTTGAGATCCTGCAGCCAGCATTCCGGGACCACAATAGAAAGTGCAAACAGGCTACATCAAGGGACAACCAAAATGGGTAACTCACAGTTAGTAGTGGAAGAAGTAGAAAGCCAGGCAAAAGGAAAGGGCCACTCACAACGATCTGAGTCAGCAAACCAAGGCAGAAGTCCACGGGGTTATTCCAGAAGGCAGAGTCGGGGACAGGCAGGGTCGTCAACATAGATTAGCGTCATCTAAAGGAGTGGTCCAAAAAGCAAAGTCGGAACAAGCAGAAGTCAGCAAAAAGAAATACAATAAGATACGCAGGAAGTAGAACCTATACTAGAGAAGAGACAGGAAGGGAAAGTGAAGATTTATAAGTTACTAGATCAGGTAACTGTATACAGCTGGCCTCTGGGTGGAGCCAAAGTCCATTACCACGAAGCAGTAGGCACCAAGGGCACTACACATACTGTATAGGAGTTCCCCAGTGGCTAAAGTAGTAGGGAACCAACCCAAGGTGTCTCCCTCTCCCATCTCTCTCTCTCACCCCCCCTCTCTCTTACATTTTCTACCTCACCCTCTCTCACTCCCCCCTCTTACTCACCCACTCTTTCATCCCCTCTCTCTCATCCCCTCTCTCTCACCCTCACCCCCCTCTCTTACATCTTCTACCTCACCTGCCTCTCACCTACTCTCTTTCATCCCCTCTCTCTCACCCCCTCTCTCTTACACCTTCTACCTCACCCTCTCACCTGCCTCTCTCACCTCCCCTCTTACCCGCTCTCTTTCATCCCCTCTCACCCTCACCCCCCCTCTTACATCTTCTACCGCACCCTCTCACTCCCCCTTTATCTCACCTGCCTCTTACTCACCCACTCTCTTCCATCCCCTATCTCTCCCCCCTCTCTCTTACATCCTCTCCCTCACCCTCTTTCATCCCCCTCTCTTACATCCGCTCCCTCACCATATCTCACCCCCTCTCTCTCTTACATCCTCTCCCTCACCCCCTCTCTCTCGTCCCCTCTTTCTCCCACCCCCCTCTCTATCTCTCACCACCATCTCTTGCTTACATCTTCTCCCTCACCCTCTCTCAACCCCCGTTTTCTCTCCGCTCTCTCTCTTACATCCTCTCTCTCACACCTTCCCTCACCTTCCTTACTCTCTCACCTCCCCTCTGCCTCCTCACCTTTCTTTCTCTCACCCCCCTCTCTCTCTCACACACACACCCTTTCTCACCTCTTTCTCCTCCTCCTCTCTCTCTCCCCGTTATTCATATCTCTCCTACTTTCCCATCTCTCTCTTTCCTTCCTATTCCCATCTCTCCTCCTTATCTCTCTCCCTCCACCCACTTCTGCCTCTCTCAATCTCTCCCCCCTCTACCTCTCTGAGTCTATATTAGGAGTTTCTGTCATTATTTAGGTTCTCTGTAAAAAAAATGTGTTCTGCTAGTAGATTTTCCATGTTTTACAGAAAGTAATAAAATAATAAAAATTAAAAACTACACTGAACTGACACCAACCTCTGTTCTATTGACACCGTCCTTTTCAGGGGGGCCGCCAAAATGAATCTTTGCCTCGGGTCAGAGTGTCGAGAAAGAATGTCTAGCTTTGCCACTGAGTCAGAGTGTCTCAGAAGTAAAGATGGGCAAGGAGTTAACCAATCTTTCAAAAGCTGCATCTAAAAATTGTCAAACAATTTCAGAATAATGTTCCTTAATGTAAAATTGCAAAGACTTTAAATATATCATGGTCTATAGTACATAATATCATCAAAAGATTCTGAAAATCTTGAGAAAGCTTTGTGTGCACGGAACAAGGCAGAAGCGCAATAATGGAGGCCTGTGATCTTCGGGCCCTCAAACAGCATTACATGGGCTCAGGAATACTTCCAAAATCACTGTCTGAACAAAGTTCGCCGTGTCATTCAAAAATGCAAGGAGGAAGCCATATCTGAACAGAAATGCTGCTGTCTTCTTTGGGCCCAAGTTCATTTAAAATGGTCTGTTGCAGTGTAAAACTGTTCTGATGAATCAAAAAGTTTAAATTTTTGGCAACCATGGGCGATGTGTCCTTCTGACTAAAGAGAAGAGGAACCTTCCGGCTTGTTATCAATGCTCAGTTCAAAAGCCTGCATCTCTGATGGTATGGGGGGAGGGGGGAGGCAATATTACGTATAGAATGGGCAGATTGCACATCTGGAAAGGCACCCTCAATGCTGAAAGATATATCTAGGTTTTAGTGCTGCATATGCTCTCATCCAGATGACATCTTTTTCAGGGAAGGCCTTGCGTATTTTAGCAGGACATTGCCAAACTGCATTATTCCAGACGTTTCATTAATAGAAAATATTTGGAGCCTCTTAAAACGAAATAAAAAACGACAAAGAAGACCCAGGACTGTTGAGCAGTTAGAATCTTGTATCAGGTAAGAATGGTATAACATTCCTCTCCCAAAACTCCAGCAACTGGTCTCCTCAGTTCCCAGATGTAGATTTTAGGCAGTGTGCCACCCTTTGTGAAATTGGGATTATAAGCAGTCTTCCTCTTATCATCATTTACCACCAAAACCTCTCTACATAACCTTATCCCTTCTGACCTATTCTTTACTCACTCCTCTCCTGTGGTTGCTGCATTAATACGATTCAAACTCTTTTCACAGGTGCCTTCCCTTCTGTAATCAAATAGACAACCATACTATGAATGAGAAGCTCTTTCAATCTTTCTCTACTCTCGCTCTCCCACCTAATTTCTTTTTTACATATGGATCCAAACTACATGAAAGCCTTAACTTTATTTGACTCCCTCTTCCTTATGTTTAACTCACTTCTTAATCTTTATCAGTCTGGTTGCACATCTGATCTATTTTTACTGGTTACAATCTGAGATGAGACTAGAAAATATATTTTGGTTTTAAAACACTTCACACCTCAACCTCTACAAAAGCTCTCCAATCTGCCCTCTCTGCTCCCCACCTACCTACCAATGTCCCTTTAGTTAATACCTTCATGCCATGCATGGCATACAATTTTTTTTTTTTGTGACCCCCCCCTACCTTTCTTTGCAAGTGTCTCCTTCATGATACTTCCCCAGCTCTCACCTTTATATTTAAACAGCACCTTAAAATCAACACTTCAGTGAGCCTATCCTTCTTCAACTCTAGTCATTCTATATCCAACTCCAATCAATGCCATCACAGCCTTTCTACACCTAGTTCCTCCACTTGTTCAGGTTGTGCCCTAATATTCTGTACCGTATTTTTATGTATGTTTGTTTTGTGTGGAATTTACATACCTAGAATTGTCAGCTCATCCCATTATTTAGAAACACACATTCTTTTTGCCCCGTACACACGGTCGGATTTTCCGATGGAAAATGTCCGATCGGAGCGTGTTGTCGGAAATTCCGACCGTGTGTGGGCTCCATCGGACATTTTCCATCGGATTTTCCGACACACAAAGTTGGAGAGCAGGAGATAAAATTTTCCGACAACAAAATCCGATTGCGTCAATTCCGACCGTGTGTGGCCTGGTCCGACGCACAAAGTGCCACGCATGCTCAGAAGAAATTCCGACACGGAACAGCTCGTTCTGGTAAACTTAGCGTTCGCAATGGATACAGCACTTTCGGCACGCTGCAATGTTAAAAATGGTTTAATACAGCGCAATCTCTTCTTCTTTATAATGTGACAAGAATATAGTAGTTTTGCTGCTCATATTCACACAGACTTCTCGTTACTATTTATCGGGATTCCCTCAATATATTTTGATTTCTCACATCTGACAACATATTTTTTTTGTATTTTTTTTTTTGCTTTAATGTAGATTCTTTTTTTGTTTGTATTTTTTTGAAGGGTGTTATTTTTTTGGGGGGATTTTGATTTGTACTCCCGAAAATGTTTGTGTGTGTTTTTTGTGACAAGTTCCCACAACATCATTGATATGTTGTTCTATTTAATCTGTAGGAGATTGTTTGGTGGTGTTGTCCCTTGTTAATTTCACATTTTATGTTAGAAATGTACCTGAATCGTCACCAACAAACTGTCCTTTTTGGATGAAAACACAAACAGGAGAGTATAATTTCCATAAAAAATTTTTTATTAAGGGCTCACAACTAAACAAAGAGGGAGGCAACGCTGGAGAAACAGCAGAAGTGGGTGAAGCCTTGGACCCCCAGGGCACACATCAACTATTTCTAAGCAAAATTGGTGGCCTGAGGAGTCCTTATCTAAGGGAGGGCAGTCTGGTCCAGAAGTCCCAGAGATCCGGAAAGCAGCAGATGACATCTGTGTCCCCAGGCTGTGGTCATACGAGAGACTGCATCTTTTGTCAGACCAGACTGAACCCAGGGTCATCACTCTCAGGTCTTCCTTCCATGCGGTGGCTCTGGTGGTGGAGTTGTGGCAGCAGGAGGAGGAGGAGGAGGAGGAAGAGGATGGTCCAACTCAACCACGTCGGTCTTGGGTGTTAGTTCCCCACTCACCCCCTTACGTAGGACTTTATACAGAAGGTCCTCACATAGCTTGCGTTGACCCTTCTGCATGCCCTGCAGTTTGGTGGCAGCCATGCAGGCAAAGGCCTCTTCAGGAGTGGGTAAGGCTCGTAGGGACGCAGAAGCCCCCTGAATCAGCCTGAACACAGAATCCTGCACGGGACTCAGAGTCGTCTTCCTGGCTCTTTTGTATGGAAGGCGGAGGGGAGGAACCTGAGATTCAGTCAGGCTGCGACTGGTCCCAGGCTTCTCTTGGCTGACACTTAGCCCCGCCTCCTCCTGGCTGCAACTAATCCCCGCCTCCTCCTGACTGCCACATTCCACAACCTCCTCCTGGCTGAGGTCTTCCTGTGTATGAAAAAGGGACATAGTTTTAGTATTTTAGTCATCATTCACACACAATTTTCACCTCCTGACTGTTGCAAATTGAATGTTAACAAATATAACAGACTATCCTTCTGAGCCCAGCAGTTTTCATTCTTGTCCCAAATTTGGGTGCCCACTACTGTCTATTGATATGTAAAACACTTTTTTCAATCAGCAATTAGTGATCAATAATAACATCTAGTAAAGATCATTTCTTTATTGACAAGAAATCTGTAGAGGAATGCTATACCTGACTCCAGCTGGGCTCCTCCACTTCTTCCTGGCTGGAAGGCCCAGGTTGGAAATCGGAAGCCTCAGCTGGGGTGGAAGGAAGAGTGGAAGGAAGAGTGGAGAGGGATTCCCTGACTTCAGTGTGGTCTGACAGAAATCACAGTCTCTCATAGTACCACAGCCTGGGGACATAAACATCATCTGCTGGAGCTCTGGACCTCTGGGAATCCGTGACCTTCTTGTGCTCCCTAAGATAAGTGCTCCTCAGGCCACCAATTTTGGCTTTTAAATAGGGGATGGTTGCTGTGGGGACCACCGGCTTCACCAACTCCAGCAGTTTCTCCAGCGCTGCCTGCCTCTTTTGTTTATTGTTATAGTGGGGGTGTCTCACTTGCCACAGACAGGGCAGCTCCCTGTATTTGTCAATGAACAGGGGGAGGAAATTGTGGTCGTTGAACCCATCCATTTTCTCTGCAAGGCACAACACAAGACAAACCCTAATGTCAGGCCAAACCCTAATCTTGTTACAATATAGGCTTCCATTTCGAAGCAGTATAGGCCCAAGTTTAGATCCTACCTTCGTTATCACGTTCGGCGCCTCCGATGCTCCTTCCTCCGCTCACAGATCGTACGTAAGACGCACGCGTGTTACGCTTTATACACACTGCGCATGCGTGTAACTCCGCCCGCCCCTGACGTTCTTTCTAGTCTATTCCCCGCCCCTTTTCGTTCGGCGCAGTGGGGGAAGAGCACATGGCGGAGACACAGCAGGATCGTGCTAATTGTAGCAACGACGGAGGAGGAGGAAAGGCTGCATCTGGACACGTCCCGATCCAGAAGGAGATTTAAGGACTCAAATATGTCCTTTGGGGAGATGTTGGAGATGGTCGAAATCCTGAAGAAGGCCGACTATGATGGGAAGTATGGACCTTACCCCAACCCTAATATCAGAAAGGCCAAGATCATGGCGAAAGTGGTCAGGAGTCTGCACCGGAATTTCGGGGTACGATGATCAAAAGATCAGCTCAGGAACCGGTGGTCCGACCTCAAATTACGAGAACATGAGCAGTACAGAAAGATCCGGAGAGTGCTGCAAAAAAGTAAGTAGTTGTGCTATGTTCCTATTCTTTGTTTATTACGTTTGTGCTGCTCCATGTGCTTTTAGGAACTGTTGTACAGTTTAAAATGGCAACTTTCATGTTCATGGGCACATTATTCGTTCGTATCAAACATTTTTCTTTCGGACTCAAAAATACCATTGTTTAGGCCATATGCATTTGGCCACCATTTTTACGCCCTATACTTGTCTTAAAAAAATTGGGTTGTGTAGATGGCTTTGTTACTAGAATGAAATGCTAACTAGATTCTGTGTAAGGAGAGGACACTCAGCAGCTGTTTTCACATCTGGACACTGGAGCACTAGTGTGGGTCCCCAGAACACCATTTTTATTAGGGGACCCACACAGGTGCTCCAGTGTATACTATAGGGGGGGGGGGCTACATCTGTGAAGCTTGTACCAAACAGGTAAAGTATTGAAGCTTGACAAAGGACACTGAAAATGTTACATTTTGGCACTCTGCTAAAATTGACAATTGTACCTCACTTCCAAGCAATGTTTCCTATTTCTAGTTCTGCCATCAAATATCTGTGTGCTAATTATACCATTTTGTTAGACATAGGGGATAAAAGACTCGGAGGACACCCCTCATCCGAGGAGACCAGAGCCCCCCCCCCTCTGGAAGAAGGGGAAATCCCCCCCCAACCCAAGAAGAGCAGGAGGAGGAAGAAGACGTGGTAAAACTAGTCACCACAACAGGTGAGTGTCTGCGACCACAGGCTCAGGTAAGAGATGGATGGCGGCATATTTTTGACACCTATTTTTTTTTTTTTTTGGGGGTTCCTCTCTTTTTAGGTGATCGTGATGTTGTGGATCCAGATCCTTTCACATCCGAAAGTGCCCAGATCCTGATCGGGGAGATCATGGGGTGTAATTTACAATTGGAAAGCATCAAGAAAAACATCAATGATGTTATTCCAAAAAATGATGTTTTGGGGCGAGTTTAAAGCCCCTCCAAATCACTTTCTTCTTTTGTGTGCTACAATGTGCAAAATGTTTTTGTGATTTTTTTCACAAAGCCAAATTTGGAGGATGCACACAGTGTGTCAACATGTGCTATCTGCCATCACGGGAGATCAATGGACGCATTTTGGGGGTGCAACCCCTTCCTCAATAATAAAGTAGCGGTGAGGAAGGGCTTGCTCCCCCAAAACACGTCCCTTGATCCCCCGTGATGGCAGGTCGCACATGTTGACATTGGTAAATTGCTGTGCATCTTCCAAATTTGGCTTTTCCTGGGGTGACTTCACCCCATCTGAACGCAATATCAAACACAGTTCATAAATACTCATGTCTGATATTGCCTTCAAGTTCTACAAAATGTGACGTTTGTAAGTTCAAGATTTGTGTCTTTTTTGTTGGTTTTACACATGCCTGTTTTATCTAAAATGGACATTTCTATTTTTGATAATGCTACCCCAAAAATTGTTATACAACAAACATGTTGGTTTGTTTGAAAAACCTTTGGTAAATGCACATGTGATTGTGCAGGTATAAAAAAGTTTGTTAAGCAAGAATGTGTGGATTATTGTCTCAACGCTACAACACTTTTGGGGTGATGTCATTGGTGTTTTCAGAGAAAATGGGGGTTATTTACTAAGGGCAAATCCTCTTGGCACTACAAGTGCAGTTGCAACTGCACTTGTAGTGAAATGTGTTTTTGCATTTAGTAAATAACAGCCAACAGTGCTTTGTATAATAAGGTTACACAATCACGACATTTTCTGGACTCAACACATTTCTGTCAGGGTCAGCTAAAATAAACACAAGCAGTAAATGTCCACAAAGAATTTCTTTTTTTTTTTTTTTATTATCAAAAGGCTTCACTGATTTGCTGGCATATTGATAGCCCCTCTACCCGCAAAGAACTCCAGGTAGCGTAACCGGACATCACGGGCACTCAGGGAGGGCAAGCCAGGACGGCCGCTTTCAAGCGCCGTCAGTGTGGTTTCATGTATCATTCCGGCCTCAGGCCCAACTGAGCCAGCATAGTTGGCCGAATGTTTCCTTAAAAAGTTATGGAGAATACAGCACGCCAGTATAATATGGTTCAGTTTATACTCCGCCATATGGATGGGTGTCATAAATAGGCGGAACCGGCTGGCCAGGATTCCAAATGTGTTCTCCACCACTCTTTGGGCTCTGGCCAGCCGGTAATTAAAAACCCTCTGTTCCGGGGTGAGGGTCCTCATCGAGAATGGCCGCATCAGGTGGTCCACCAGCGCAAACGCTTCATCAGCCACGAACACAAATGGGAGTCCTTCCACATTGTCCTCTGGAGCTGGCAAGTCCAAGCTGCCATTCTGGAGACGCCTGTAGAACTCCGTCTGGGCGATGACTCCACCATCGGACATCCGGCCATTCTTCCCCACGTCCACATACAAGAAGTCGTAATTAGCCGACACCACCGCCAACATCACTATACTATTGAACCCCTTATAGTTGAAATAGTACGACCCCGAGTTGGGTGGTGGGACGATGTGGACGTGTTTCCCATCAATTGCCCCTCCGCAGTTAGGAAAGTCCCATCGCTGGGCAAAGTGGGAGGCCACAGTCTGCCATTCCTGTGGCGTGGAAGGAAACTGTTGAGGGAAAAAAATAAAACATTACTATTTTTGCTCAGAAACATGGCAAGCAGATTAGGCACAAACATTATGGGTCAACCTCCAGATAGCATTTATTAAGGGGAATTTAACAACGCCAAAGTATAAGGTACACCTATCATATTCCCCCTCCCCCCCCTCTCATGGGCCATTTCTAACATTATGGGGTGTGTGGAAATGTTGGACAGGTAACCCTCTTCACTTTATTGAGAGATGAATGCCTAAATAATGGGTATTACTTGGAACAGCCCCTCCTTAGTTACACTATTGGCAGCCCACTGGACAGGTAAGAAGTGTCATAATACCAAGATATAAATACACATTTGAGGACATTTGGACATTCGGCTATTACCTATCAAGATAATAATAGAATACAAAAACTTTAAACAGTACCATTTGAAAGTATACAGGCAGGCCCCTTGCACTACATGCTTTGGGGAATTCATCCATAAATCTGAGCACAAAAGAGATGGGTATAGTGTGTATTATGGGTTTTGCAAAGTCAGCAGATAGAGGATTGAGGATAGATAGAGAATTGGGATCAGCTGAGTTAGCAGTTGGGGGAGGGAGGGTTACTAAAAATTGTTTAGGGACACCACAAAAAAAAAGCCTCTGGCACTCTGCCTGAATTTAAAGAAAAAATAACATTTCAAAACATTTTAGGGGGTGTTTGGGGTAAAGCACTACTATGGAGCTGATAAAATACATTAAGTGACTACATGAGGTGAATATAGGGCCAGGAGACACCATGCTGGGGAGGTTATTGAAGGGCAAATATGTATGAAGGACCTAAAATAATAATTACATAAAAATCCAGCATGCATGAGGACAAAGGGGACATTCACAGCATATTACAATCATGGTAATTAGGGAATGAGGAAAGAAATACAATATATTAGCAAACATTCAATACAATAAAATGTGATATAAAAGGATAAAAATCTTACCTTCATATACTCCTTCTGTAGGACCTGGATGATGGCAGAACAGGTCTCTGGGATAATGATCCCCAGAGCCTGGGGGGAGATGCCTGTCGAGAACTTCAAGTCCTGCAGGCTTCTCCCTGTCGCCAAGTACCGCAGGGTAGTGACCAGCCTCTGCTCTGGAGTGATGGCTTGCCTCATGCAGGTATCCTGCCTGCTAATATAAGGGGTCAGCGAAGCCAACAGACGGTGAAACACGGGGTCCGTCATCCTGAGAAAGTTCCTGAAATCATCAGGATTATTCTCACGGATCTCACGGAGCAAAGGCATATGAGAGAACTGGTCACGCTGAAGCAACCAATTCTTGGTCCATGAACTCCTCCCCACCCTGTTCATGGACTGGACTTGTGTCAAGGTCAGGACCCCAACACCAAGCCCCCGCACAGCACGAACTCTACGAGGAGTACGCATACTCAACATGGCTAGAAAACGGTCGGCTGCTCAGAACGGAGTAACAGAACGCACTGAAGAACAGCAAGGCCTGTGAAGAGCGACCTGAAAAACAGTAACGAACGAACAAGAATACAATGACTAATTAAAGTCACGCGGAACTTGCTTGCACGCACTGAAGAGCAGATACAAGCACAAACTGAACGGCAGAAAACGATCTGAAAGCCACGAGTCTGAAAAAGCGCGAATCGTCTCTCACCAAACTTTTACTAACACGAGATTAGCAAAAGGAGCCCAAAGGGTGCCGCGCTTGGTTCTGAACCGGCCTATTCTAGTATCGTTGTACGTGGTGTACGTGACCGCGTGGTTGGCAATCGGAAATTCCGACAACTTTGTGCGACCGTGTGTACGCAAAACAAGTTTGAGCCAACATCCGTCGGAAAAAATCCTAGGATTTTGTTGTCGGAATGTCCGAACAAAGTCCGACCGTGTGTACGGGGCATTTGGCTGATTAAATTTAGTTAGTGCACTAATTCTGAACACAAATGTCTGTAGTTTAGTAGACATGAACTCAGAAAGTGAAGATTTGCTATGTCATAGGGAACATCTAGAAATGTTAATTGTGCTAAGCGTTACCCTGAAAAATCTACCCTTTGTTTGGAATTCTTCCTGAAAAATAGTGCACTTCTTGTACGTACAGCTTCTTAGCTGTGTATCTGCAGTGTGAGGTCTAAGGAACTGCTGTCTCTATTAGTCTCGCAAGAATTGGAGTAAGATTTGGTGATGTTCCTCCTGTGCTGCTTGCTGGAGAAGAATCTGTACTTGGGGACCTGCACTGTATACATATTCCTGCTTCTACATCTTTGCTATTCTCCACCAGTCATTAGGGGGGCAACTCTAACATTATGAAGCAAAATCCTGCTCTTCTATACAGGGATGGACTGCCTCAACAGACAGAGACAGTGCAGAACATGGCATAGTAATTCTGTAATGGGGAGAAGATCAGCTGCAGGGATCCACAGGTGACACTGCCCTCTGCCTGACTTTTTTTGCCACAGATTTTATAGTTCTGTCTGTAATATACACATTTTGTTAATTTCATGTACAGCACGCTATGTCACTTATAATAAAGGATTATGATGACGGTAATAATAAATACGAATAATATAAAACAACTTACAAAGGTAGTGTAGAAGTGGGCCAACACATGTATATAGGGACATTGGCCCAGGTGCAATTCATGAAGGTTGGAGGTATGTGGAATATGAATCAGACAGCAGATGCACTTGGGACTTGTAACTCCTGTTACAAGTTCCAGTGAGTGCACCTGCTTCATATTTTACAACTTACATATATAGATACAGTATATACAGAGCTGGGCTGGAGGGGCGGCTTCCCTGGGCACTATGGTATCATGTGAGGTGGGGGGTCCCACAAGGAGATTGGGAGTATGGGATTTGTGTTGGAAGGGGGAGAAAGGGGGATTTGGGGTTTAGCAATCTGGGGGGGGGGGGGGGTTGTGCTAGGAGGGGGGATTTTGTGCTGGGAGAAATTTGAAGTGGGGGTACTAGGAAGAGAAATTTTAGGGGTAGAGGATTTGTGCTAGGAGGGGTGATTTTTTTTTTTTTTTTTTTTGGGGGGGGGGGATTTCAGCAAATGGATGGATTTGTACTGGTCTCCGCTCTAATTCATCCCAAAGGTGTTCTATCGGGTTGACTCTGTGCAGGCCAGTCAAGTTCCTCCACCTCAAACTCGCTCATCCATGTCTTTATGGACCTTGCTTTGTGCACTGGTCAAAATCATTTGGTGGAGGGGGATTATGGTGTGGGGTTGGGTGGGGTTGGTGTGAGGTTGGGCTTGGCCCCTTAGTTCCAGTGAAGAGAATTCTTAAGGCGTCAGCATACCAAGACATTGTAGACAATTTCATGCTTTCATTGTGGGAACAGTTTGGGGATGGCCCCTTCCTGTTCCAACATCACTGCGCAACAGTGCACAAAGCAAGGTCCATAATGACATGGATGAATGAGTTTGGGGTGGAGGAACTTGACTATCCAGCACAGTCCTGACCCCAACCCGATAGAACACCTTTGGGGATTAATTAAAGTGATACTAAAGCTTTGTTTTTTTTTTTTTTTAAAATAACAAACATGTCATACTTCCACTGTGCAGCTCGTTTTCTGGGGTCCCTCAGCGGCTCTCGTGGCTCCTCCCAGCACTGGATAACCCCCTAGAAAAAGCTCTCTCCTGAAGGGGTCACCTTGCAGGCGCACTCCCAAGTCATTAATTCGGCGTCCATAGAAGCCAAATGTATGACTCGGCCCCAGCCCTCTGAGTCGTTGGATTTGATTGACAGCAGCGGGAGCCAATGGCTGCAATGCTATCTATCCAATCAAAGTTGGGTGTCAGAGAACTCACACAGCAAGCACCCATCTCCGTGCAGCAGCTGCGAATCCTCGTTCCGCTAATGCATGGAACCGTAGCCAGAGACAAATGAGATCCAGGGTGGGCATGCACAATGGCACCTCTATGCGAACGCGCGCTAACGTGCACCCACGAGTGCCAAAGCGCTAACGTGTATGCGCCAATGCGCTAAGGTGCTAATGTGCTCATGCACGGATGTACGCTGGTGTGAATCCTGGCAGACAGCACCCTATATAAACAGAGTCTGCCTAGCATCAGTGCTGGATTGTCTTCAGCTTGTTCCTGTGTTCTTGTTGTTACTCTGCCTGATTGACCTTGTTCCTGAAAACCCGGCTATCTTCTGACCATTCTCTTGGATCTCCCCTGCTTGCTGAACCTTCCTCTACTTGCAATACTGACCTTGGCTTGGACTTATGTCTCTGCCTTCTGATTTTGTATATTGCTGCCCAACTGTTGTCAACCTCTGCCTGTTTCTGACTACAGTTTTGCCTTCTGATTCGGTACCCCACTGCCTGCCTGTTGTCGACTCCTGCCTGTTCCTGATTCTGCAGTTGATCCTGATCTGGCTCCCGCTAAACAAGTCTGGTGATCAGTTTCCACATCTCCTCCTCAGCAGAGGTTCCTGTATCTCCAAGTTCCAGCCTCCTGCCTGCAGGCACCTGCACCCTTTCATTGTCCTCACACTCCCTGTACCCGCCACCGGGGATGCTTGGACCGGAACCGTGCAAGAGGCCATCCGCATCATTTCGGGCTCTGCTGTAAGGTACGTGACACTGGGACTCCGTGGAGAGAAGGACAGCGCGTCCCTGCTGAAGAAGATGAAGAGGTTCAGGTAAGTAAAATGGGGGGCTAGGGGGCCGGTGACTGACAGTTGTTTTTTCACCTTAATACATAGAATGCATTAAGGTGAAAAAACTCAAAACTTTACAATCTCTTTAAAGTGGAGACTGCGATCCAGGCCTTCTTGCCCAACAGAAAAAAGAGGAGAGGACACCTTAATTCATCCAAGAATAGGTTCAGGGGAAGACGGATAGGGGAAAGGGGGATTTACCACCCAATAAAACAATTAATCAAATTAATTATACCCCTAAGGTTACCCAAATCATTTGTCAATTAACTCAATGGTGTGTAGCTAACAAGCTATCAGATAGTTGTTCAATGGACCATAAAGATATATATGAGAAAAAAGAGAAGGGGGCAAGAGGAGGCCTCCTAAAAAAGATGGTCCGCTCAAGAACAAACTGTTGTGAACCTGAAAAAACTTTATTGTGTCAATTTACTAAATAGAAACATAATCCACTAACCATGTATATTTAAAAATAGGGCAAAGAAAGTCCTATTGTGTGCTGGTGGCCACCACAGACATTACACATACATCAAAATTTCATGCACTCCCACTCATCAAATTAATGTCACTGAAGACCCGGGTCTGTACAATTTTCATGGGATTCCAGAGCAAGGAGATGGCTTCATGAATAATAGACATTCGGTCCTTCTAGGATAAAGTGCAAGTGCTGGTGAAAAACAAGGGTCCCATACAGATGTGAGCCAATAGCTGATTAGGCATATATGTGTGTCAACCGACAAGGAGAAAGGGGGGGAAGAGCGTCCTGATTGATTAGTGAACGACTGCAACTCCAAGGGGGGGAGGGGGAGGAATGGTGGAGAGGGAGCAGCCTCACATGTATAGCATTGAAGATAGACGGAGGATAGCCATAGATAAAGTGCCTCCTATATGTAAGGGTACATTTTTAGCTCACCGTCTGACGTCTTCAGTAAAGTCAAGGGCTGCTGATGACCGCACTCATGTGGGTAAAAGACACGTTCATGCGGCGTATAAGTTTATTGTAAACGTGAGCTGTTACTTCCAGGTATCCTCCAGCAAGATGTGCGGTGAGTCACAAGGTTCAAACATACTGACATTTCATACCTAGTAGATTAAGCAGTCATAGGGAACACTCAGAGTCAATGTTCACCACAAAGGCTCCGTCTGATGTCCAAGATCAGGTTGAGACAGTTAAAATGTTCACATCCAATTTCGGGAATATCCTTGTTGATGTGTGAAAGTCTGTGTGCCACCTGCACATAAGTCAGATGCTGAGCGCTTTCGCTTGTTTCCAAGCTTCCTCAGAGCTAGTGTGGTATCAGTAGCTGAGTGTTTAAATAGCCTTGTGGCTAATGTTCCATTTCCTTTTCCTTATAATCAGCACCTGAATACCCTGGCCTGACCTTAATTACAATCACCAAAATGTGCCAAACACACTCATACACACATCTATACAGACAAACCATTAATGGTAATGGATATATAGGGATTCAATCTGATCGGCTTGTGTATGTGATCAGATTTGAATATTACATCTCCCACCATATATCATAAGATAAGAAAGGACTTGTCAACTTCTTGCCCAACATCAGTGTCTGACCTCACAAATGCGCTTTTGGAAGAATTGTCAAACATTCCCATAGACCAGGGATATGCAATTAGTGGACCTCCAGCTGTTGCAAAACTACAAGTTCCATCATGCCTCTGGGT